>NC_087064.1:37619205-37681705 GCF_963678635.1 Symsagittifera roscoffensis | reverse complement strand
AAAGAGCTGATCATACTTCCCATAGGATATAAAAACTATTGCGTTTTAATCATTGGGCGGAACTATTGGCTTTAGACGCGAAGATCCAAAAAAATGAAAATTCATTTAACCTTAGATACCAGTAAAAACTCTTCAAAAATTTGTTGTGAAACGTCTCCCAAATCTTACAGAAATCTATAAGATTATTGCTTATGATTTTTTCAATCTTCGAAAACCTACAAGAATGCTTTCAAACTGTCGAACGATTCTTGGCAACAACTGTTCTTCAGCAACTATTCAGCCTGTTGGCTAAGAACGATTCTTGGCTAGACGAATGACAGACTAGACCAAGCGATCCAGGAAAGAATGTTTTTTTTGATAAACTATAAC
Source organism: Symsagittifera roscoffensis (assembly GCF_963678635.1). NCBI lineage: Eukaryota > Metazoa > Xenacoelomorpha > Acoela > Convolutidae > Symsagittifera > Symsagittifera roscoffensis. The sequence goes on along the minus strand of NC_087064.1, from coordinate 37,681,336 downwards.
TATTTTAAAAATCATGAGAACAGTTCGCTATGAGAATCAAAAAATTTATGGCAAAAAACGATTTTCTTTGATGAGAATGTTGGCAATAATATTAAGAATCTTATTTATTATAAAATTGTTATATAGGTTTAATTTATGAATCCTAAAGAAAAAAGTTTTAGGCAAAACAACTACGTTTCATCTACATTAGAAGATGAAACGCAGTTGTCTTGCTTACAACATATATAGAAACATACGACATAGAAGAGCACATCAGTTTTAGGTCACAGCTCGCAGGGAGTCTTCATTGATTCATTAGACAGCAAAATGCGACTAGGTACAAGCTGTTAAAAATCACAAATGATTTTGTAATTGCAAAAAAAATGATATTAAGCAAGCAAAAAAATTCGTTTTCTCAACATGTTCATCAGCAAAAATTCTCAGCAAATTTAACGTTACTATCTCAATCTAATTTTTCAACAATTTTTTGCGTTATATGGAGTGGTTCACTAGACTAAACCGAAAATTTTTTCAACTAAACAAATAAACGTCATTTTTGTTCCGACTTTCGATACGAAAGTAACGGAATATTGTGCTCGGGGTGGGCTTTTTTTTCAGACAAATTTCGACTTTTTAACTAGCCATTTTTGACGGAATTTTTAAATATGATTCAAAAGGTATTGTTGTCCTGAGCTCAAATTTGAAAAAAAAAACTTACCAGTGATCATTTTTCGTGATCAAAATATGGGGGTTTAAAGATTGCCGTTTTGGCCAATATGGGACAATTAACGCGCGATATATTTCGCGCTATTAACGCGTAAGCGGAGTTTTAATCCGTCTTAGAAATCGTTCCAAATTGGTGGTTGAAAGAAACTTATTTACCTTGATTGATTTGTTACAAGGAGCGAAATCTATCCTTTTGTACTTTATATGGCGTGTGGGGGGATGATTTTTATAAGAAATTTCAAATTCAAGAAAAAAAAATCATTTTGTTTTATGACATTGAATTTTGTATTGTTATTACTGCTCCATAAACCCTAAAAGGCAATCGGAACATTCAGGGCCTGGCCTTGATACAAGCAGTCTTGTAGTTCTTTCTGTTCTATCCCGAAAAAAAACTATTAGTTCATGCAATTGAAGATCACTTTTTAAACATTACAAAAATTGGGTCTCAAAATACTACGATAATTGATGAAATATTTATAATTTTATTGTTCTGAATTTCGTAACGAAAGTAACGGAATGTTTGTGCTCGAGGTGGGTTTTTTCTTCAGACAAATTTCGAAATTTTAACTAGCTAGTTTTGACGGAATTTTTTATATCATTCAAAAAGTATTGTTGCCCTGAGCTTAAGTTTGAAAAGATATTTCACAGTGATCATTTTTTTTCAAAAGGGGATTAAGGATTGCGATATACTTGGCGCTTTTAACGCGTAAGAGGAGCTTTAATCTGTCTTACAAATTGTTCCAAATTGGTAGAAGGAAGCTTATTTGCCGTAGTTGATTTGTTACTAGGAGCAAAATCTATCACTCTGTACTTTATATGCGTGTGGGGTAATGATTTTCAAAAAAAAATCTCAAATTTTATTTTTTTTTTCATTTAATTTTATATCATTTATTTTTTATGTTAGTTTTTGCTCCATAGACCTTAAAAGGCAGTCGAAGTTTTCAGGGTTTTGCCCTGATTTGACCAGTCTTGATGCAATTGATTCATTAAAAATATTTAACGAAGCTGGTTAACAATTTATACATCTCTAATTTTTAGGATCGTTCATCCCATCATGTTTATTGAGAACAAGCTTTAACTCTGACGAAAAAAAACGCCTTTTACTATGAATACATTAAAAGTGAAGTCAAGAAAAGCTTGTAGAAGTTTTTTTTGCAAGCACAGAAAGAGAAACTTGTTTCTTATATTTTTCCTTTCTCGATTTTTGCTGAGTTTCAATGAAGTTGAAGACCAATGATTTACCAGTGTTTAAACTCAATTTGTCTGTGATTTTATCTGTTACCAGTTTTTAGACTTTCAACAAAAATTTTAAAAAACTTCGTCGTAATACAATTTGTTCTTGTTTTCTAATTATAGATGTCGCATTGTTTCGATTTGTCTCATATGAAGAAATAATAAAAGCCGATGACAATTTAATGCTATTTGAAGCTTTCTTATTTTCAACTTTGCACACATTTTATTATGTTTATCTGTTCAGCCAATTTCTTTTTTATAACCAGTCCCTCGCTTCCTGGATTTCATTTGCGTAAAACAGTCAAATAATTGACTTCCATCTACACGAACAACTACATCTCTCCCCTCTTCAAGAAGTCACTGCTCAAAACTTCCAAAGAAAACTACATCACCCGTCCCTCACTACATTAAACAATTAAAAACTAAAAGCTCTCTAAGCCCCGGATGGGTGGAACCAGTTCTAGACTATTATTTATATCCAATTATATTATTGATAAATTATCACTATAAAATATTACTAACTAACCAATCATAATCCATCTCTAACATTGACACTTACTTGTAAGTGCTGAAACAACTTGTAGTTTCCGCACCAGAACAATTTAAATAAATCTTAGTCTACAGTTGTTCTCCTTCTGGATAAACTCCAAGAACTAACTCGCGAAAACCAGTATGCACTAGATCTATTGAGACTAGGAGATATAAGACTAAGTTTAAGATTGGTATTAGACTAAGAAGTTGCACGAACCTATCCGGCCGAAAATAAGAAGGCGCGACAAACAGACGATGTACCTTATCTGAAATTACTCTATGAGTACAGTAACTCGTTGCAGAAATATTTCTAAATGAGTTTTCAGCTAAGTTTGACTGAGCGTACATCGTTTTTTATTTGAATAAGAACACTTTGTTCATGTTTTATTTATCATTTTTTTGAACAAAAAAAGTTTATCATACTAATTCAGTTTACAAAAATTGTATTAAAAATTGAAACACTGAAGAGAAACTTTTTTAGTCCTCATTTTAGTCGCCAAACCAGTTTTGTGACCAACAATTTTTTTTCGCATACAAAGTTTTAAAATTTTTGCAGGTAAGTTAGTCCACGCCCAGTCTTTTTACATATAAAAAGAGTCGAGAGTCACACAATATAGGTTCTCTGTAATATCAGAATATTTGTTTATATCATTTCTAGATAAAAATTGTTTAATCTAAATCTGTCCAAAAACAGGCGCAATTGTCAACTTGGAATCAGCAAGTATATTTTAATTGGATATTGTGACGCATAAAAACAAAAAAAAAACTGGTAAAATGCGAGAAGGCACAGGACGGTTTGCTTGTCATAAAGCAAAATTAGCCATTACTCAAATCATTTCTTCGAAAAAAATGTTGAGGGAATATTTGAAACCTATCTGAAAAAGTACGTATTGTATAATTCAAGCACGTGCAATTTTAAACGATATTTTTACACTTTACTGAATGAGACAACGGATAAACATAATGTACTGACTGTTACGGCAAACTAAATTTCACTCAACTGGTGCACACTGGACTACGAACAAAATGCAAAAACCATGTTTGAAAACATGCATACAGGCCATGCGTCATTTTTGGCGCCTTCAAAACAACTAAACATTTATAAAAAATCGCAATTTTGGCTAGAAGTGCAGAGATATTTACCATCTAAAAGGCATCAAGAGTCAGATGACGTCTCGACCCTCGAAAGGAACTGGGAATCCACAAGGGTCCTCAAACAATTCAAGACCTGGTGGGTCTAAAAATCGGCCTAATAGAGCCGTGGGCTCATCGGGCGCAAAAGCGACTGGTTCGAAAACTCCAGGAGGTGGGAAACAGATGGTTCCAAAGATCGACCCGAATGCATTTCCAATCGAGAAAAGACGACTGCCCAATGGAGAGATTGAGTATGCGCCTAAAGGTAAGCGTCGTCAAATTAAATCCGCCTGCAGCAATCTTTCAGTGTTTTTGGAATGCGTGGAAAATCACTTTGGTCAAAATAAAAAAAGTCGAATCTTTTTTTGAAAACCAATAACTCGAGAAAAGACTAGATGTCCGCCTGCATTATAAGGCGATAATGATAAACATGAAACTGATGTTGATCTGCTGCTTTGAGCGTTTCAGAATTTTTTAACGCCAGCATTAGAAGAAAGGTAGAAAACTCAGCTTATCCAGTTTTCAACACCGTCGTAAATTTAAAAAAAATATTTGTTTAAAATAGTTCATACTGCAATTTGCATGAAAGAAATGTTTTGGTTCACTTGTTTACGATGACACGTTTTATTGCAAATTTAGGGTGGACTGGAAAAGATCCAACGTTTAGTCCAAAAGAAAAAACCATGCTGACGACTGTATGGTTTTTTCCTCTTCTATAATTTCTGAGGATGCTTTGAATCGATTGCAAAAATCACTCAATAATCTAACGGAATTTTTTGCAGAGAACCAATTGAATCTGAATGCATCTAAATCGGAATTTATAACATTTTGTCAAAAAAATGATAGCAAAAATGTGGATACTGATAAACTAGTAATTAGTGGGCATTATGTAGCCAAAAAATCAGAATGCAAATATTTAGGCATAATTCTTGATTCAAGTTTATCTTTTCATGCTCAAATCAAAACAATTCTCCAAAAAATGGCCCAAGGGATTAAAACTATTGATACAATTGGACAACAACTGCCGACATTATCATTAGTTGCCTTGCTTCATTGTCTTGTTTTATCACATTTAGATTATTCAGCAATTTTTTTACAACAAATTAATGCTACTTTGATGCTATCTCTGGAGAAACAGTTGAACTGGGCGCTAAAAAGAATATATTTCAGATCGAATTTTAAATCTTCTTCCCTTCTTCGCATTAGCAAATCGTTCATTGGAATCGAGAAAAGAATTGAGTTAAAGTGTATAACATACTTATACCAATATCTTACAAACAAAAAGAAGGCTTTTGAAAATACACTGAGACTACCGACTGCCAATTATAGGCTCAACGAAAGAACGAAACAAATTATTTTTGACAAACATTGTTCGACTGCTTCTCTACAAAAATCATTTTTTCATTTGACTTCTAAAAAATGGAATTCACTGCCCATAATTTTGCGCAATTTAGAAAAATCGAAAACAGAATTCAAGAAAAAATTGAAAGAATTTTACGTGAGTGAATTGAGAAACAATCCTATATGTACTAATACAAATACGTGGCGTGATTACCGTTTTTGCTAGTTCTATATTTTTTAATTCAGTTTAATTTTTCACACATTGCTTGAAAGAGAAACTGTATATACTCTGCATATACGTTGTATAATTGGACTATCTGTAAAATTGTTTGTAAAGTTTTATTACCAGCTTGTTCCTAATTCTTAAATCTTTAATTTTCTATAGTATCCGAAACTTCATATACTTTAATCAACCAATTTCCGAACTGTAACCGATTTTGTTTTTTTTTTGTTTTGTTTATTGCTTGTTTTCTGATGTTTTGTTTTTGTTTGATGTAACCAATGAATTTATAACCAATTTTATTATTTACACTTTGCTACACTGATGCCTCGGCTTTTTATTGTATAGTAATTCAAGTGTTCTTTCTTCTTCTTCTTCAGAAAGACCGAAGAACAAAGAAATGATAACACACTTTTGACCCTTTTCTAAGTCTCTAAATTAATGCGTCGATTCAAGGCGTTTGACCTTTCTTGCTTTTTTATACAACTTCGCTTTAAAAAAAAGCATAATTGAAGATTTAGTTCGTGTTTTGCCAGGGTATACGAAGAGGATCATCAAGCCAGCGGACAAGCCGGAGTTGATTGCTGTGGCCAAGGCCATGCACGAGGATCAGTTCGGAGAGAGGGTGCAGGAGTTGTTTGCTGTGAGTGGAAAAGTTTAATTAAGAAATTTTAAAAATCAAAAATCTGTTTTAGACAAAAATACAGCTTTTTTCCACCCCTCCTATTTTTCAATTTCATACTTTCCTCATACTTTTATGATGCAATGAAACTTGGTACGGTGAACAGATTCACAGTTATCAACAGATATAATCTTAAAACTCTACATCGTTACATCCCATTTAGCCATAATATCACGTTAAAACTGTTATAAAAATGAGTGGAAGGTATGAAACTTAATGACTAGCCTTTTCTCAATTCTATGTAGTTGTAAAACTAGTAATTTTTTGGGTTTTTCTTATTATAACACCCAACCAGGTACATTATGAGGCCAAACTGTGTATTTTGTGAATTGTAAGCTGATTCCGCAGCAAGGACACTCCCTTTGTTCTTGTTTTGTTGTTTCATACTTTTGATCGTTCTGAGAAAATTTTACCTTCCCGAGTTGGCAAAAAATGCTTATCATACAAATTTCATATATGAAAAAAAAATGCTTAGCATACTCTTTCATACAATTTCATAGAAAAAAGTAAGTGTATGAAAATAGCAAACAAAGCGTTTTTTCCATAGATAATCTGCATTTGGTGATTTTAACCCTGCAAGTTAATTTAAACATTTTCACATGGAATTTTTTATCAAAAATGTAACTTTTTGTATATGGCTAGATAATTGTTAGTTTGAAAAACTTTGGTTGTTGAGAAAAAAGGCCTGTTTTTTGCAAATAGAATTTTATCTTAGCAAATGAAACAAAAAATCGTAATCGTGTTCACAATAAAAAAAACTTTTTGTGATTTTTAGACTTTTTGGGTGAAAAACTCATCCTGGACTATGTTATAAACACAAAAAGTCAAATTTTGCAAACAAAATTTTTTTTTCGTAACAATCATATTTGAGCACAAAAGCAAGTTTGTAGCCAAAAGAGGGATTAAAAAAATTTTACCTCAAATTTGTGTTTTTGTTTATGAAAAAATATATATCATACAATTTTCATATATGAAAACTGTATGATAAGCATTTTTTCTGACCAAAACTTAAGTTATGTTTTTGATTGTCAAAATGCCTTCTATCTTAGATATAATCAATCAAATCTATTTAAAGTTACCCAGACATGTTTTTTGGTGATTTTTGAAGAAAAAAATTATGACAAAATGATTGTCTTATAATTTTCGTACCTGAAAATTGTATGGCAAGCATTTGATTTATCAAAAATTTTTAATCAAACTTTTAATGACCAGAAAACTTCAAAAGAGGCAAGTAGAACAAATAAACAGAAAGCTTCAAAAGAGACAAAACTGTTCATTTAAATTTTTAAAACAGTTTTTAAATTTTGTATGAATTTTGTGTGATAAGCGTTTTTTCCATAGACTTCATATATGAAACTTTATGACTATCGTTTTTCTTCTATGGACGTCAACCCGCGTTTCCTCTGAAGTCCAGGAACATACAGACACAAAAATTTGCACCTATCCAAAGCACAGTTTGGCCTCGTAATGTAGCAAAACAACGAAAGAAACTGTTTTTCACCTAATCCAAAAACTTTTAATTGTTATTGTTGTTGTACTTGTAGCTATGGCTAAATGTGTTTCGTGTTTTCTCTTTTCAACCACATAACTAATCCCCCCTACTCTTTACACACATTTGAACTTTTCAAATTTGTTTAGTTGTTTTACGTTTTATTATACAATTAAAGGTATGAAGAACAAGTCTGTTCACAATTGCTAGTTTTTTGCTCAAAAATTTCATTGCATTATGACAAAATTAAATACGTTTTTTTTCTAAAAAAAATCAAGGATGGTAAAAGAGGCGAAGAACTGTAAAAATTAGCCCTTCTCCCAGTTTGTCAATCTTAGTTTGACTTTAGAACAACCGAAGTGCTTCAACCATCGGGGCTTCCATTCGAAAATTCATTCACATGGGTTTGTTATTATTAAGCAAAGCGTTTCATAAAGTTCCCAGTTAGTACTTCAATAACGCAATTTTCAGGTTTTTACTTGATTATGATAATTTTTATTTCTTATCTGATTTTTTTTACAGGTGGCTTTAATTTACTGGGGGCAATCATGGGAAAGATTGCCCGCATCCACTTTCAAGCATTAGTAATTGACTATAAAATGATTTTATTACCAGTCTTGAAAAAATTGAGAGAACACTGATTTTAATTATTTAATAATTGATTATAATTTCTCTTTTTGCAATCAAATATAATTAAATATAACACTTTATTATCGATTTGAATTAATTACTTTTATCCAAAACTCTGATTTTTTTGTTTTGCAGAAAAAATACATAATAATCTGTTATAATTGTTTATAAACTTTTTGTTTGCTCGTTTTGCCTTTAATATTCCACGTTAATTGCTTATATTGTATGCTTTTCGTAGAAGTTGATTTATGTGAAAAATGGGAAAATTGTTTTGACAGTTTTCAAATCTTTTCAATTTTATAACGTTTTTTTTTCCATATCCTCTTTCTATTAGTTGTTTCATGATGCAAATTTTAAATTTTTTGACCACTAAAAAATCAGCACACTGCTTTAGTTTGATCATTTATAAAGAAGAGTTATATTTCACCTACCTCGGGATTCTTTCAACTAATACGAAATGATCTCTACGAAATTTTTGTTTCGTGGTAGCATTTCTGTTCAGATGAAACAAAGAGTGACAAGACATCTCCCTTTTAAAGATTCGTGACATGAAAAAAGGATTCTAATCTGTTTTATTAGATAATAAGAGATTATAAGAGACTATAAGAGACTACAAGATATTATGATTTTCACCTAAACGCGAGATTTTAGAATTAATATGAGATGTTTAAGAGAATTAAACAGTTATAATTAATTATAGTTAATTATAATGTCATGAAAAATGTTATCATTATGATGGGTTCAAAATTGCTCAAACATCTAAGCTTGGCGCTTGAAGTTATTTAAAATTTTGATAAAAGTACGATTATAATTGTAATAGAATCGACTTTTGACTTTTTTTCTCTTTTTACTGAGTGCGGGTAATGTTAATTTTGTTAAATTTTATAGCTGAGTGTTTGTTTGGTCCTTAAACCCAATCACCAATATTTTGTTCTAAAAAAATTCAGAAACAAGGTTATCAAATGTGCGTTTGGACAACTGTCATGTAATTTTTTATTCAGAACTTTAACAGAAAAGTTTCTATTTCTGTAAACGGTTGAAGAATGTTTTTAAAACCCAGTTTTTTGACACACGGGCTAATCAGGCCGTAATAAACTTTTTTGATCATCGGATTTAGCTTTGAAAAACTCCTCCCTACGCCATAAAACTGATGCTTATGCAAGATGGAGCAAAGAAGTAGAACCAAAAACAAATTGTGGCTTCGTACAGATAGTGACTTTTGTTTCTTGATTGGGAAAGAACTGTGTCTGGACTACGTTTAAGAAACTTTTTTTGCAGGACAAAAATTTCATTCAAAAAATGTTATTTTGAGCACAGAATTGTATTTTTTTGATGTCATGGAAGGAATTTTTTATAAAATGTTTGAAAATTGTACGACAAACATTTTCAAGCGAAACAATTTTTGATCAAATTTTATGATGTATTTTGCCTGCAAAACTACTTTGGATACCATTAAATGAAACCTAACAAAAAATGAACTTGTTAGTGTAACTACGGATCAAAACTTCGCCCTTCAAATTTAAAATCTTTTTCTATTTAAGAAAACTTTCTGGTTCTTAAAAAAGCTAAGCATACAAAACAATACGCCTAGCAATGGCTAGAATTCCACAATGACGAAAAGTTTCAATAATTTTTCTCGTATTTTAATGTCAAGTTCGAATTAGCTTGAGTGCCATCACTATATGAAGTTACTATATTTGAAATTTGTCATAACAAATATGATAACTTTGTAATTTTGTAGAAATGATGCTTTTCAATGAAAATGCTAGTCGTGCAACAAGATTTGTGTATCTAGCATTTTTTTCATGAGCCCTTTACATTAAGTTGCATGACCACTACTTTTTCCATTTTGTTCCTTAAGAGAATTTTTGGTTTTTTGTCCTCAGAATTACGCAATTTCCATTTTGTGCCGTTTAAACAAAGTATTCAGGTTCTAGTTATCAATTTCATGAAAATTGTGAAAAATGGGAACTCTTGAAATTATGAGTTATGTAGGTCAAAGGTTCTGTTATCAAACTATGGCGGAAATCGCAAAAAAGGCTTAAGATGTAAGTTTTGTTGGTGTGTCGCGGAACGTGCAAAAAGCAGTAAGATCAAATATTAAATAAAAAAATTAAAGAAACAAGTTAATTACAGAACAGCAAAAGAATAGCTTTTTGCTGCGCGTTTAACGATACATTTTTTTCAGGTTATTGGGGAGTCCGCTTACAATTCACAAATCACACAGTTTGGCCTTTTAATGGTGATGATAAACCCTCTTATAATATGATGATAAATCCTCACGCCAAATCAGTTCCAATGCAATCAGGCCAACTGCTTCACGAGCGGCAACAAAACCAAAAACAAAGAGCTCGCTTTATTCTCCGATAGCAAACATTGTAAAGCGACTGAATAATGAGTAAGAATAATTATTCTTGAGAAAAATGAGTATACTGAAAAATGAGTAGCCATTGCTTGAAATTGTAAGCTTGACATTAAAAAAACTCAGTTTTAATCATTCCAAATAGGGTTCCAAATAACTGTTTTTCAGTTGTTTTGCCCCTCAGACCATATGAGGCAGATTTTTTCCTCCCGCAAATCCATCGAGCCTTTTTTTTGTTTTTTCTTTTGGCAAAAAGTTTCTTAAAAGTGACATCACCGAAGACACTTCATACTTCATTACGAGACCAAACTGTGCATTTATGAATTGTAAGCAGATTCTGTGTCAAGGACGCTCCTTTTTTTCTTCTTTTTTTCTTTCATTTTCTTTGAACCAAAAATTTTCACTTGTTTAAAGTGTCCAGGAACATACAGACACGAAATTGCGCGCCTATCCAGTGCACAGTTTAGCCATGTAATAAAAAAATGCAGCCTTTATCTTTCCAAAGCAAGCTATATCTGTGCCCTGAAATTAGATCGTGTTCTCCAGGCAAATTTCGCTTCATTCATTGAAATTTCTTAATATCCAAAAATAAAAGTCAAAATGATTTACTACCTGCAATCGTTTGCTTAAATAATATTAGGGATCGGATTTGAAATTACGTTGGCTAATTTTGTTTATTTCAAATAACGCTAGTTTTTTAACCTCAAACATTTTCTTCGATAAAATGTAGGTTCCGAAGAATTCAATGCTTTGCCTCGATCGATTTGAGCAGTTTTTTTTCTGTTTGTTTCTCTTTGTTTTTTAGAAATATTTTCAGTTTAGAGCATTTAAGTTACAGTGCTGATTTAAATTAACCGGACAAAACGCGTTAAACTTGAAATTTAAAACGCATTTTTCTCAAATTGGGTTGAGTTTAGGTGAAAACTTATAGAGACAAAACTTGCTTAGAATTTTAGCAGAATTAATACGGTGTAATTTATTTTGCGCAATTCGGGCCCGAAATTTTTCCCCAAAAATGGGTCATTTTGGTTTTTCTTAGTCGATCAAAAACTACGCCGAAAATACCCAGTCGATCACAGACATAATTATATCAAAGAGAGCCCCTTACGTAGCCCAACAAACTTTATGAAGGGTATTTTCTCCAAAAAAAATTGCAAATTGTTTAAAAATTGTTTTTAAATAAGAAGTTGGTATTTATATAGTAAAAACGACCTTTTTGTCTATCAAACAAAAATAAATTAACTTACACAATATTTTGGAGATTATACCCTTCTTAAAGTTTGTTGGGCTACGTAAGGGGCTCACTTTGATATAATTATGTCTGTGATCAACTGGGTATTTTCGGCGTAATTTTTGATCGACTAAGAAAAGCCAAAATGACCCATTTTTGGGGAAAAATTTCGGGCCCGAATTTCGCAAAATAATTTACACCATGTTAATTCTGCAAAATTTTAAGCAAGTTTTGTCTTCATAAGTTTTCACTTAAACTCGAGCCAATTTGAGAAAAACGGATTTTAAATTTCAAGTTTAACGCGTTTTGTCCGGTTAATTTAAATCAGTACTGTATTAAGAATTCTAGTTATTGTGTCAAAACCTGTACCTGAAAACGTTAGATAGATCCAAAAAGCAGGTCACAAACGAGGGCGGATTTAGGGAGAGGGGGCGGACACCCCCCCCCCCCCCCCCCCCCCCCCTCAGGGATTCGACCCCATGACGACCCAAAGCGTCCCCCTCTGTACTATTTTGAGATATCCACTTTTGGCTGACTGACGTTAAAAATTTTCTAAAGGCGCCTTTGGCGCCAATATAAACTAGTTTTCAGGGGGGGGGGGGGGGAGCGCGCGCTGTAAAAACGCAATTTTTTTAGTCAAATTCTTCAAAAATTGCCCTGAAAACGCTCTTTTTGGCATGTTTTTTCAAATTTTGCCTGCGGCGCAAAAAATTTTGGCAAAAACAGGGTCTTTTTAGTGCTTTGGGAGAGCTCAGAAAACCAATTTGGTCGATCTAGAAAAAAAAAGCCGACAAAAACTCCCCCCCCCCCCCTCGAGAAAAATCCTAGATTCCGCCCCTGGTCACAAACGTCAAATTTTCTGTATACTTTTATTGTTTTTTCATGATTTCCAACCATTAAATTTGGCTTATAAGGCTTAATAAGTTTACTCGACAATGATAGTCAAATAGGCCAACTGCAAAACAAACATGTAGAAAAAATTAGAAAAACGAAAAAAAAATGTAAGGAAGAAATTAAAAACTTTCGAACATTTTTTCTATTTTTTTCTGCAAAATTTTTTTGAATTGTTGATGTGTTGAGTCCCAAAAATACAAAAAGTCTCGACACTGAGTGATATATTTTTTTCGAATTTTAAAAAATTTCGAATCATGACTGGAGGGGTCTTAATATGATTGATAACTCCACCCATTTTTTTGATGACTTTTCTGGTGGTACATGACTTTGCGTAGAAAACAAGAAGAAAAAACTATAACACACCGAATACAAAGTTTCTCCGCATTTAACAAAAGATCCCATAAACAAAAAGAAATTGGATGTGCAAAAGGTTAAATGGCTGAATTTTTCTATTTGTTTCGTCGATCACTCGCAAATAAAATATTCTGATGCTTCTTCTGAGCATAAAACAGAGCAAAGGGTTCAATGACAATTAGAAAGGTATATATTAGAAAGGTCAAATTTCAAATGAACAGAGAAGAATCTCTTTTTTTAGTAATCTTTATTTTTGGATTTTGAAAAAATATGAATAAATGTGATATTTTTTCGTTAAATTTGTGGGAGTTTTCAAGGTTGCGAACATGGTCAATTTGGGACAATAATTATTGAGTTATATATTTCATATTATTAACGAGTGAACGGAGATTTATTCCGTTCAAGAAATTGATGTAGTCGGATTGAGGCATGCTCTTTGATTCATTTTATTTATTGTTAAGAGCAAAATAAATTCATATGTTTTGCTTATGAGAATAATTAAAATAAATCAAAGAGCATGCCTCAACCCAACTGCATCAACTTCTTGAACGGCTTAAATCTCCGCTCACACGTTAATAGAGTGAAAATATTGCGCAATAATTATTGTCCCAAATTGACCAAATTGGCAACCTTGAAAATACCACTAACTTAACAAAAAAGTATCACAGGTAAAAATATAATTTTTTTTAAATTTGAGCTCAGAACAACAATACCTTTTGAATGAAAATTATTTTTTTAAAAAATTTTTGCCAAAAATTGATATTTAAAAGTTCGGACGTTTGTCTGGAGAGAAAAAAACTTTCCAAGCACAAATTTTTCGTCATTATTTTTTCAAAAAAAGTCGCAACAAAAAAATTTGAAAGTGAGATTAAACTTACTAAGTAAAAAATAATGCAAAGCAACCTCGCAGCACACAATAGCACAAAAATAGCCCGAACGTAGCTCATATAAGTTAAACTGAACACTGATTTCAGCATATATTTTTTTTTATTCAGAGGTTTTTGGTGTTTTTTCTCGCTTTTTGCACATCAATTTTGACACAAACTTCAAAAGTTTGTTGCCTCAATTTTCCAGTTTTTTCTTTATAAACAGTAGCGTGTCGAGGAAGAAAAGGCAAGAACAATCCCCTTCCCCTCAATTCTGATTGCAAAGCTTTTTCAAAAGGTCTCTTTTTTGTACTATTTCACGAGATCCATTTTTGGCTGGCCAACATCAAAAATTTTCTAAAAGCTCTTTTGGCGCCTAAATTTGAGTCTTTGACGTCTCTTTTAACGTCATTTCAAGACTTTGTTCAAACATTTTATTGCAGCGCAGAAAATTTTTTAATAAAATGGGGTCTTTGTGGTTTTTTGGAGAGCTCGGATAACCTAATCGAAAAAAAGATCAACAAATTTTTCATCAAAAAACTGACCCCCCTAGAAAAGTTTCTGCACACGTCACTGAATATTTATAGTCCGATTTTCCCGTATGCTGATTTTCCGTTCAACTCAACTTTCTAGCACCTTCCGGTTTTGAAGAGTATTTCAAGCAAATTTATTTCAATTTTTAATTACTTTAATTTCATTGATCTTAGCAAAATGCTCCACTTACTTCTTTTGCTATTTTTGGTTTCGGAGGAATGCTGTTTGCTGCCGAATTGAATCTGCTGATATCGTGGATCTTTTCATTATAACCTAATTTTTATTGGTTTTTTACAGTTGATATACAATGGCTCCTTCCCTTTCTCCAAGAGTAGCCAGATCCTATCCTTTTTTAGCCGGAGAAAGATGCGGCGATGAGGGCCCTGGAGACTGGCATCTACATCAGCTGGAGGTGTCCAGAGTTCACATGGGACTGCATTAGGGTCAACGATCAGGTTGCTAATTTACTAGTTAACTCCGTTAAAATATGGAATTTTACTTTTAAAATATAACAGGTGCATCATGGAAAAAAGATCGAACAAAGAGCGTCCGATAATTTTTTATAGAATACTGCATTCCTTTCTATTAGGATAATCATCGGATTGGGTTGAGTGATATATCATATTAAATCCCACTCAGTCGTGATTCGAACGGCAAAAAAAAAACTTCCTAATTCGAGAAAAACGGTTTGAAATTTTTGATTTTTGATTCAATTTTGAGCCAATAAGGTGAGGATCTAGGCTTACAATAGCTTATTTATGCTATATTTCAGCCGTGTTAAAAAAAGTTTTACTCGTGTAAAATTAGTTTTTGGAGCTTTTTGACGCCATTTTAGTATTTTCAAAAACTCAAAAAATGTCTGCAAAAAATTGTTTGAAATTATTTCTGTACAATTTTTTTGTCGTTTTTCTTGTCATTTTTCTACAAACAAAATATTTTTCAATTGACCAATATTACTATGACTGTCGAATAAGCCTAAGCTCTATTTTTATTACTCAGACCTTGTTATCACAGCGCACAGAAAAACGGCACTAATTTGAAAAAAAAAATTGTATTTGCTTATGACTATGGTACATTCGGTGCTACTTGCACAGTAACCGGCTATCCTTGCTATGTTTAAGCAGAGGCCTTAGTCTTTTGTCTTTTCAGTGAGCCTTTATGCGCTCACTTTTTAATCACATTCAGTTAAAGGCCATTTAATTCTGTTTTAGAACATGTGTTTCTGTGGACATCTATTGAACCAACACAAGCAGTACAAAGCAGACATTCCTAACACCTCTGTTCCCTGTCAATTTCACGGGTGCCAATGTAAAGCCTTCAAGTTCATGCCAGCGAGACCAGAAGACGTCGGCGAGTTTTGGCACCGCAAACGTCCCGGATTCAACCCAAAAACATTCCGCTTGAACTGTAAATCGTGCA
Source organism: Symsagittifera roscoffensis (assembly GCF_963678635.1). NCBI lineage: Eukaryota > Metazoa > Xenacoelomorpha > Acoela > Convolutidae > Symsagittifera > Symsagittifera roscoffensis. The sequence goes on along the minus strand of NC_087064.1, from coordinate 37,665,711 downwards.
AACATCCCCATGAAGATCATCATCCAAATGGAATTCATCAGTGTAAAAAGCCAGGCGAGTATTACACAATACATCAATCTGTTTTTAGAGACGAGTGAACTAAAAATCTGGATGCCAAAAGTAGTATGCTGCAACTTTGCACGACTCAGAAAAGAAATGTTAAAACTTTTGCACGACTTAGCGCGACTCAGAAAAGACATAATGCGGCTTTGCACGGCCAGAAAATTTCAGTTCGACTGCGCTATTTGAAACTTTCAGTTCGACTGCGCCCATTTTTAGCAATTTGAAACTTTGTGCGGCTCGAACTTCGCGCTGGACTATGGAATTTCGGAAGCAGAAAGTCCTTTTCCGCGGCCCAGTTCAGTCGCAGCATAAGTCGCGAACCTCGGCCCGGGGTTGGCTTCCGAGTATTATTCTCGTGCCTCATTTCTCTTCATGGTTCAGTTATTCTATTTTAGGATGTAAGTGCAGCTCTTGGGCTTCCTTGTCCGTCTGTGCAGCCTGTGACAAACACACAGAAGAACACGAAACCTATTTCGAGTCAGAGAGAACCCGAAAGCAAGCAGGATTACCTGTTGGCGAAGCTCATCTTCCCTTCGCCGAGATGAAAAATCTGCGTAACGCGGTGCTTACTGGCGATGAGAATGACTCGACAGGGTACAATGAGCTCGTTCGGTATCACAACCCAAACCGACATGGAAATCCTGCGGGACCGAGTCGCTACCAGAGCGACAATCCGTTCAGATAACCGATTCATTAACTTCGCCGAACTTTTCTTTTCAACTAGTGACTGAACTTCTAATTGATGAACAAAATTGTTTTTTCTTTGTGGCAAAGTATAGAATGCAACAGTTTAAATTAAACCGTAGTTTAAATAGACTACAAGTTAAAAGATTGATTAGTGTTATTTTTAGCAGTGTAAGAGAAGGTTTGAGCGGATGAGAGGAATTGGTGGGAGGCATGTTCTGGATGGGTGTTGTTCTGCAACTTCGTTTCTCTCTGTACTGTGAACTCTGCTATCTCGCTTTCGATCACTTTCCTCCTGTTTCCAACGGGGGTATCTGAAAAAGGAAATTCAATAAAGACGATAAAAAACCCGTTGAGATTGCTGCTTTAAAAAACGAACAAAATGTCAGCTCAAACCTCTCTCACGGTTTTCGATGGCTGAAGTGGTGCTAGCTATCGTTCTCCAATCATCCAGATAACTAAAATATAATAAAAGTTTATTTTCAATTGTATATTTCTTACTCCATTGTATTACTCTATTGTCTAACATATTCCTTGTGCATGAAAAAAGTTATACTGTCTTCGACGGCCTAAAGGCCAAACGGCCCAGTAGCCGCATACTCAACTTGAATCAAAATTTCGTGTAAAAGATATTTGTTCTCGGGGTCGTTTTTTTTCTCCAGACAAATTTTGTTTTATTGCTTAGCCAGCGTGGACAAAATTTTTCTATATCATTCGAAAACTGGGTTGTTTTGAGCTCAAAACTAAAACGATAATTTAGCTGTGATCAATTTTTTGTAAAGTTATGGAGAAAAAATTTTGCCAAGTTATATTGCGCGCTTTTAACAAGTAAGCGGAGATTTAATCCGACTTAGGAGTTGGTCCAAAAACTTTGAAGCAGGATACTTTGAAGCAGGCTAAAATTAATAAAAAGGAAAAAACAAAAAATGATACATAAAACCAGAATAGCAAAATAAAATCAACAGATCAGTTTTATTTGGTGCTATGTCGCAAAAAAAATATCACAAATATGCATCTTGTGATAATTCTTTAAGATTACTTTTCATTTGGTAGTTGGAGCTCTTTCGGGCATCTTTAATGATGAAAGTTGATTTTAGTCACTATTATTAGAAGACCCTCACGCTCCACCCTCTCAAGGTTTTAATAGTTTAAGGCATTGTAACTTTGGCTATTGTTAAATTTCAAGTAGGTCTTACTTTTTTGATGCGCTTTGAAACTGTGTGTATTGTACATCAGATTTAGCTATCAAATTCAGGCAGAGAACAAAGAAAAGAACCAAAAAATGCATCATAACCAAGAAGAGCTTCATAAAATTGATATAAGGGAAAAAAACGTTTAGAACTAACTCGTCGAAGTTGAGTGCATTGGTCCAACCCAGCAATTCATCTACTTCCCACTCATCGTACTCGTCTATTTTGGAGTAGGGGGAGGGAAAATAGGGGTTGGAGGAGGAGTCCCCCTTCGCGTCACCACTGCCCTCCACACAGTCTATCATCTGTTCGGCCAAACTCATCACTTGATCACTTTTGTACTGAAAACAAGATCAAACTCATTTTACAACCAGAATGAAGAGAGTGAGGCTATATTGAATATAGGATCTTTTGATGGGTAAAGGCTTTACAAACAACTTTGCTAACTTTTTAGGTTTTGCAAACCATTTCTCATAATTTGTGGAAGTTTTTTTGGCTGGCCAACCTCAAAATAATTCTATAGACACCATACAGTGCTGATTTAAATTATCCGGACAAATCGAAAAAAACTTGAATTTTCAATCGCGTTTTTCTCAAATTGGGTTAAGATTAGACAAAAACTGAAGAGAACAAAAGTTGCTTAGAAATTCACCAGAATTAATATGGTACCATTTTTTCTCCGAAATTCTCAACAAAAATTTTACCCCAAAAATGGGTGATTTTGACTTTTTTCAATTAATCAAGAATTACGCGGGAACTACTTTGTTAATTGATAAGAAAATTATATCACAGGAAGCCTCTTACGCAGCTCAACAAAGTTTAAGAAGGGTTAAATCTTCATAAATTTGCTCAAATTGTTTAAAATATATTTTTAAACAGAGATCCTGGGTTTTATATAGTAAAATCACATTTACTGACTATCATGTGAAAATTTTTATCTCTTATACTGGTTTTTGGAGATTTAACTCTCCTTAAACCTTGTTGAGCTGCGTAAGAGGCTTCTTGTGATATAATTTTCTTATCAATTAACAAAGTAGTTCCCGCGTAATTCTTGATTAAATGAAAAAAGCCAAAATCACCTATATTTGGGGTAAAATTTTTGTTGAGAATTTCGGAGAAAAAATGGTACCATATTAATTCAGGTGAAATTCTAAGCAACTTTTGTTCTCTTCAGTTTTTGTCTAATCTTAACCCAATTTGAGAAAAACGCTTTTGAAATTTCATGTTTTGTTCGTTTTGTCCGGATAATTTAAATCAACACTGTACTATGTTTCGAAATGAAAGTTTCAGCTCCGAATCAGTTTTGCGGGAACTTTTCGATAGCTCAGAAAACAAAGTGGCACAGAAAAAAATGGCAGAAGAACTTATTTGACACCAGACAACCCGACGTTGACAGAAAAAGAGCAATCTGTGATAACCTGGTCGTTTTCGTCTTTGCACTTGAGCATTTTGTGGTCGTAGAGTTTCTTCAGCCATCTGATCTTCTTCTCTTTCCTCCTCCTCTTCACGTCCTCTATCTTCAGCAGACCATCGTGGTGTTGTTTGTACAGTTTGCGAGACGTCTCGTAAGTTGTGCGGTCAGAGTCCCCATTGTGAATGTGCTAGAAAAAAAGTGTGTCTCAAAGCAGTCGATCAAAAAAAGCTGTAAAAATGGGTAGGAACTTAGTATTCGGGTGTTTTCATTTTTTTTTTCATTCTTTTTATTCACGCAAACTCAGCTACCAGAAATGCTCATCGGATTTGGTCGAGTAATATATCTTATTGAAGCCCTCCCAGCCGTGATTCGAACCTTTTAAAAGTTCCATTGTCGAGAAAAGTGGTTCAAATTTTTTGAGTTTCAGTCCAAATTCGAGCAAGCAGGGCTTATGAGTATAGAAAGATAAGCTATGAAAATCTCATTCAAACCCCTGGAAATTTAGTTTTATTCCAGTTAGATTATTTTTTGAAGTTATTTAGCGCCATTTTGGGAAAATTTTTTGGGGAGTTTTTTCAAGAATATGAACGGAACATGCTGTGCTACTTGCACAGCAGCCGCAATCTTTGTCGCTACATGTTAGTTTCAAAACTTCAGTTTTTGAGGATCTAAATTGGCACATTCAGCTGAATATTTGATTTATGCCTGTTTTTATTCGTATACGAAGTAAATTTTCATTCGCAGAGTTGTTTAGCTCAAACGTGAGAACAAATTGTACCACAAATTGTGACATCCATAAGTTCAAACTCTCACCCGATCTGTAATGAGTCGCCAACCATTGTTCTCAAATCTCTTGTACCAATCATGCGTTCCTATAAAGACATACATTTCATGACTCTTAAATCAATGTTTCACATATAGACTAGCATTAAACCACAAGAGAATAGAGCATGGGAAGTTCAGCTCTTAAGTACGGAGAAACGCTGTTTCATACCGTTTTAAGAACGTTATGTTATTTATTTTGGTTATTCTTCTGAACTGAGACCTGATCATAGCCCGTAGTTTTCTATGAAAATAGCACACCTTTTGGATCTTTGGCCTTCAACTCCTCGTCGCCCTGGACTTTGTTGTTGTGTTCCCTGGCCGCTACCTTGAGGCTGGATTGCTTGACGTAGTTCTTGGGACTGTTCGCACACATGTCTATCACCGGACTCTTCGTGAACACTTTGTAGTAGATGTTGGGAGGGAACTTTTCCCCCGCCAGTCGGAATCGCACGAAAGCGCCAGAGGCAGCATCCAGCAGCTGTGCCTGTTCAAAATCAATCTAATTTACAGCAAAACTCTTGGTTCGAAATCAGCAAATTGTAATATCTGAGTAATTGTGTTAGCCATTTTTTGCCAGAAATTGTTATGAAAAGAATTTCATAACCCATTGTAAGGAGGTTATATAGAAAATATCTAAAAGAAATATTTTTGACTGAGCTCCAATTTGTGTTTCGATTGTGCTCGAGCTGTTTCGACTGTGCTCGACCTATTTTCGACTTTCTCGACCACAATTATGTATGTTTCGACTGGGCTCGACCTATGTTTCGACTGAGCTCGACCTATGCTTTGACTGACCTCTACCTATCTTGGCTGAGCTCTACCTATCTGGGTTTGACCTAATTACTTTTTTCTCGGTCAAAATTGGGTAGATTTTGACTTTGCTTCGATTGGTTATGTTTCGATTGTGCTCGATGTATGTTTTGACTGTGATCAATCTATATTTCGACTGATCTTGACCTATGTTTTGACTGCGTTCGACCTATGTTTCAACTTTGCTTGACCTATTGTTCGAGTTTCTTGATTAAAATCAGATATGTTTCGACTTTGTTTGACCTATCGTTTGACTTTCTTGATTAAAATCAGATATGTTTCGACTGAGCTTGACGTATGCTTCGACTGTGTTTGACATAATTTCACTTTTTCGACAAAAATTAGGTGTAATTTGACTGTTCTCGACCTGTGGCTCAAGTTTCCCGGTCAAATTCGGGTAAGTAACAACACGCCTGGGTTCGACCTAAGTATGCTTCTTGTTTCTCGATCGAAATTGGGTATGTTTCGATTGTGCTCGATGTATGTTTTGGCTGTGATTGATTTACATCTCAACTGTTGTTGATCTATATTTTGACTGTGCTCAACCTATGTTTCCACTGAGCTTGACCTATGTTTCTAGAACCTCAATCAAAATGGGATATGTTTCGAATGTATTCTACTTCTGTTTCTACTTTCTTGATCAAAATCGGGTATGTTTCGACTGTATTCGACCTACGTTTCGTTTTTTCTCGACCTATCTTTCGACAATGCTTGATCTATGTTCTTATGTTTCGAATTTTCTCGACCTAAGTTTCTATTTTTTGTTAGAAATCGAGCGTCTTTCGACTGTTCTCGTTCTTTGTTTCGACAGTGCTCGACCTATGTGTCGACTGTGCTCGACCTACGTTTCCGATTGTGCTGTACTTATTTTTGACATGGCTCGATATAAGTTTCGAAATTTCTCGACATGTGGTTTGACTTTCTCGACCAATTTCGGGTATGTTGTGACATACTCGACCAAAATCGGGTTTGTTTCTTCTGTGCTCGACCTGTTTCGGTTGTGCTCGGCTTTGTTTCAACTGTGACTGACCAATTTTTTGACTGTGTTTGACCTATGTTTCAACTGTGCTCGAACTTTCTAGGCCAAAATTGGGTAAGTGTCGCTTGTGCTCGACCAAAATCGGTCTTGTTCCGACTATGCTTGACCTGTTTTGACTTGCTCACCTGTTTCGACTTGTTTTGATTAATGTTCCGCATTTCTTGACCAAAATCGGGTATGTTTAGACTTTGTACTCGGCCTAAAATTGCTTCCCGACTACGAACTTAAGTCCCGAAAGTCGAACCATAAGTCGAGCGCCTCAACTAAGTAGGTGTTTGATTATTTTGGAACAAGGACGCCATCGTGAAATAAAATGAGCTTAGCGATTTAGTTCGATATACAAAATTCTATTTAAGTTGTTTTAAGAGCCAAGTTTTCTTTAACTATATTTTAGTTTTTCGATAAGAAATTGATTCAAAGTGCCCTAAAATTCCACAGACCTCGATGGGGTTAATGCAGCGTAACATCTGTGCAGGATCTCCTTGGCACTTGAAAGTGATGAGATCCCGGTAGTATTTGTACACTTGGATGTCCTTAAACAAAAAACTATTGAACTTCTCTGAATGTTTATAACCTTTTAAGATAATTAAAATTGCTTAAAATGGCTTGAAGTTTTTTTGGTAGTTATTTTGAGGACTGGGGGATGGCCAAAGGATAATTATATCCTTAAACTTTAAGCAACGCTTAAGTAAGGTCTATGGAGCAGAAAAAAAATAAATGTAATTGATCGATTTCGCTCCCAGTAACAAATCAATTATGGCAAACATGACTGCTCGTATATCAGGGCAAAGTTAATCCCTTAAGGGGACAGACTTAGGGGACAGATTTAATCTCCGCTTACGCGTTAACATCGCGAAATATATCGCGTGTTTATTGTCCTATATTGGCCAAATTGGCAATCTCTAATCCCCCATAAAAATTTACAAAAAACACCACAGGTGAAATATCTTTTTGAATTTAGGCTCAGGCCAACAATTTCTTTTTATTGATCGAAAAAAAATTCAAAAACGGCTAGTTAAAAAGTCGAAGTTTGTCTGAAGAAAAAACCACCCCGAGCACAAATATTCCGTTTCAAAAGTCGGAACAAAATTTGCAATTTGAGTTTCGGATAAGAGCCTAAAAATATGACCTTTTTTCTGCGTTTGTGGTTTATGTGATTTCTTGTGATTTTCCTAAAAAATCAGGGCCATCACACTCTCATGTCAAACTTAAATTAACCGTTACTTTTCAAATTCAAAACTATCCTTTCTTCTTTTTCTAAATTCATTACTGTTTTCTCAAGTATATATCTCAAACAAATCATAACGGGCGTTAAAATATGAAATAAAAGATAGTTGGAAACGTACAAGCGAAACCTTTCTTTTTGAAGTTAAATCAGACCTTCGCAAAGTAAATTTAAACTTCGTAGCCCATTGGTTTCATAGTCCTTATATAACCTGAGATCTTTATATTAGCAAAAAAAGAGTGCAATAATAATTCAAATTTAACACTAAGCAGTGAACTCAAGGATGCAGTCAAATAATGCAGGCCAAATCAATTTTTTTTAAATTTTTTATAGCTGAAAGTTTTTTCTGACAATTTAAAAACTTTGTGCCCATCGCCAGTTTCACGTGCAGCTCAGTTTAGCTCATTTATTGAGGAGATGCGATGTTACTTTGAATTTATCCGACAAGAGGAATTATGCAATGACAAATGATCAAATTTTATAATAATTTATAACACTATGAAACATCAAGTTGTATTAAATTGACTTTCGTAAATCAAATTTTAGAGAAAAAAAGGAGGAAAATTATCCGACAAGAGGAACTATGCAATGACAAATAATAAATTTTTATAATCATTTATAATATTATGAAACATAGATTTGTTGTAAATTGGCTTTCGTGAATCAAATTTTAGAGAAAAAACAGGAAATACTGAAAAAATGCTAATACTGATTTATATAAAAATAATTTTTTGGCTGTTTTACTTGTTTTTATTTCTTATTTTTTTCTTATCGTTTAAGGAAAAGTTTGACAGATTTTGTTTGCTGGTGGAATAACAAGTGAAGGTAAAACATAGCAACAGACAGCTGGAAAAGAGTCATGAACGGAAGGAAGCAGGAAAAAAACTGGCTTGTTTTCTACAGAAATTTTCAATTTTTGAGCCTTAGAGAAAAATATATGGACAAGATTCTTTGAGTTTCAAGAAAAAATTATGTGACACTTTTCAGTAAAGCTAGCGCAATTTGAGAAAAATGGATAAATAAGTATTTTTCTATTCCACTAATTTGAAATTTAAATCTACTTTCTAGAAGTCAATCACGTTTTTGTGACCTTAACAATTTTTCTGATCGATAGTGGAACTTGCCGTCTTTTTAACAAAAAAAAGAAATTAGTTTAAAAATAAATCAAAAGTCAAACTAAGAAAAATCAAATTTTAGCATGAACAAATTTTACGACTTTTCCTGAATAAAAAAAAAACGAAAAAGTCACTGAAGCCTATACAAGAGTATTCACTACGTTCATGACTCTTAATAAGTATAATATATAGTTCGACCCCATCGGACGTTAATTTATGGCACTTGTATGCTTAATTTTACCTTGTTTTTGATCGAAAACAAGTTTTTGAGTGAAGTATATACAAGAGCTAATTAAGTTTATTTCAAAACAAGACTGCTCGTATCAGGGCGAAGCCCTGAATGTTCCGACTGCCTTTTAAGGTTTATGGAGCAGTAATAACTATTAAAAATTCAATGAAATAAAACAAAAGAAAATTTTTTTTTTCTAAAATGTGATTTTTTTTTGAAAATCATCCCCCCACATGCCATATAAAATACAAAATGATAAATTTCGCTCCTTGTAACAAACCAATTATGGCAAATAAGCTTCTTTTAACCAATTTGGAACGATTTCTAAGACGGATTAAATCTCCGCTTACGCATTAATAGTGCGAAATATATCGCGCGTTAATTGTCCCAAATTGGCCAAAATGGCAATCTTTAAGCCCCCGTAACTTTACGAAAAATGGTCACAGGTGAAATATCTTTTCAAATTTGAGCTCAGGACAACAATACCTTTCGACTGATATAAAAAAAATCCGTCAAAAAAGGCTAGTTAAAAAGTCCAAATTTGTCTGAAGAAAAAAAAAACCACCCTGAGCACAAATATTCCGTTACTTTCGTATCGAAAGTCGGAACAACAAGGCTATTAAGTTCTTGCTTACATCATATCTAATTTAACTTACGATGTGTCTTCGCCATGCTCGTTGAATGACTTCAGCTGCCTTGGAACTCCGAGTTGATAGTTCTTCTCCTGTTTCTTCCAAAGACATCAGTGTTCATGCAACACAATCAAAGCAGTAAGAAAATACTCAAGAAGCATTTATGAAAGATCTTGTTTGAAATTAAAAGTAGAAAATATTGGCTTGATTGTGATTCTATATGATGGAATTGCTTCAGACCAAGTTCGCACATTACATTTTGACGTGATTATTTTGGATATAAAAACATCTATCAACGTAAAGGCAAGAAGAACATATACAATTGAATATACCAAAAGGTGCTGCAAAAACGCACGTGTACAGTGCCACGCAATTGCAATCTCCTCCCGTTAAGACGAAAAAAATGAAACAACGTTTCTTCAAATTTTATCCAGAACTGCTAGCCTTCGAAAAAAAGGAAACTAGAAGACAGCATTCCTTGTAATTCGTCGGTTTTGCTTCAAGAAAAACTCAATTCGAACAAAACAATCTATCCAATAAACTCAAATTTCTTAGGTTACAATTAAATTGGCAACTTATAATGCATGTTTTCAAAATGAAACTGAATAGTAATTAAATCAAATTAACTCAAATTAAGTCAAACCAGTAACCATACAAGCCATCATCGGGTCAAATCTCAAGTAATTTTATTTTGCAGTTATCTCTTAGATCCCAAAATTTGTGACCGATTCGTTGGCGTTTCCACTGTCTTCTCCGTTCTCAGGAATAACCCGTGATTCTGGTAAGTCGCCCTGTTTCCCAAAAATGCCATCTTCGAATTCTGACAAATCTTCGTCGTCGACGAGCGGCCGAGAAGACCCGTCTCTGGGGTCATTCGGTTCGTTTCGTAAAAGAATTGACATAATTATGAAACTCCACACTGTAAACATGAAGGCTAATAAGAAATGCAGAATGAAGTCGAACGCGACCTTGGATACCTTAACGGATTGGTAGGTTTCAACTAAAACTGGGTCTAGTTCAAGGTCACGAAGGTTGTTTCTAGAAAAATCGTAGTTTTCCTCGTACATTTGGTCCATTTGGCCATCAGTGGGTCCGTAGATGTAGTCTGAGAAGGCAACCTGAAATGAAAAAAAAAAGTAATTTGCTATTTTGATTTAACTACTGTTTGTATAAGATGCAGATGCGAATACAAGAGAAGCCCGGATAAATAAATTGAAAAACATTGCGTTGTTCATTTTTAAATTTTATTTCGTTTTTTTGTGCAGGGGCAGGCATGAGTATTGATTTCTTTTTGTAATTTAACTGTTTTAATATAAAAAACAATTAACTTTCAACTGCTTTTCTTGAGTACGAGTGAAGACCGGATAGGTTATTTGAAAATTATGTGACTATTACGACTGAAAGTTTTTATTCATAATATATCACTCGAATCTATTTGATTTCACTTGTGGTACTTGATCTTGAGAGGAAAAAGCACACCCGATGCGCCGAATTTTCTCTTCACTTTCAGTTGTAGGAAAAATTTAACCGAACTTCAGAAAAATTTATGGGAAAACTCACTAAAAATGTGAAAACTTCCACAATATTTTATATTATCTGAAAGATTTGAGGTTAGTTTTTAAAACAACATTAGAAAAAAATTAACAAAATTTGTAAACTTACATGGTACAGCCACGTTCCATGCATGATCAAACTGGCATTCCTCACAATCAGCACACTGGCATTGTTCACATCCAGCGCCTGCAGCAGAAAAGTGAGTCCTTGGACACATGCCAGAAGGGACCAGCACACGGTGATACAGCTTTGCTCTCTGGATTCGATGAAGTGGTAGGCGAAGTAGGACTCGACGAAGGAGGCCATGGCGTAGGCTATCATGGTCAGCTTGCGGTCTATTTTGGGGGAGAGGATGCAGGCGCACTCGCAGAAGGAGGCGAACATGTAGAAGCAGTAGATGAGCATCTCCTGACTGTCCTGGGAGCGCAGAAAGTGGTTGTCTTTCGAAGTCGTCAGGATCTCAATCAGGATTCCTAAGCCATTTGAAAAGGATTCACTAGTTTGCGTCTTTTCTTGCTGAGAATTTTGCTGTGTTTTATTCTTATTTAAAGCTATTTTGAAATTGCAAAACAAACTTTGTGATGAAAGAACTACGTTAAGTAGACTGTTACATAAAATTTGAGAAAAAATTAGGAATTTATCTTCCAATTTTTGCAGGACGTTACAAAGAATACATTACATGCTGGTGGTGGATTCCTCTTGATATCAATTTTATTGAAGTAACAATTTTCTAAATCAAAGTATTTTATCCTGTGCCTGCGTTCAATTAAATTTTAAAATAAAACTTAAACTTTATGGTCAACTAAAAAAACTGGTTGCTTTGCAGGTAGCCACCTGGCTCGATGGGCTCACTTTGTGATTCGACTTTTAGAATCGATCAAATGTCAGTGCACGACTAAAAAAAAATAGTCGAGACATGGGTTTTGGTCGAGCACCAATTCGAAACATACCTCGAGCACGGTCGAGCACGGTTTAAACAAACCTGGAGCAGGGTCGAAAATAAACTGATATTCGTGTGGTAATTCAGAGACAGAAAAAAATAATTTCCAATTATCTGCAATTTTTATAACATTTTCTATTCAAATTGCAAATCAGTAATCCAAAAGTTGGAAAAAAGATAGCTCAAAAATGGTTTCCCAATGTTTATCCCCGCGTTATTTAACTCCCTATTTATACACCCCTTACTTTATAACCCGTAACATGATAACCCCTCAACAATTAAATCACATTTCAAAACCGATAAATTGCTCGAAATTAGGACCTTGATTTATGTATTTTAATTTAGTGTACTGACTGAAGACAGAGAAGCCATTCCTAGTTCACTTGATGTTTCAAGCATCCCCGAAGTAATTTCATTTCGATTAGTTTTAAAAAAATCTCTTTTTCGCGGGTTTAAAATAGAGATAACCTATATGTTCTAATTGAAGGCAACAAAAGACTTCTAAGACTTTTACATCAAGCCAATTTGCTTTAAACTTGAACCATTGTGATACCATTCAATGAGGTATAATGTTTGAAGCAACTTTTCAACCTAATTTATCTTCCAAAGACTAACTAATGTTAGTGACATCAGGCCACGAGTTTTATCTTAAGCAATGAGATAAAAAAAAGAAGAAATACCGGGTTATAAACAAAAATAACATAATATCATGAATATATGCGAAGAAAAAAATCAGTTGTATTTTTTTTGCACTACGGCCAACTCAATGGGAAGATTTTTCAATTTTTTCTTTTACTTTTTGTTTAAATAAAATTTAATTATTTTTTTTGAGAGAAAAGACGTCTTTTTGCAGCTTCACGGAGACGTAAAAAATGAACTGTCTTGACTTGCGTTTTAAAGTGATATCTCTAGCAGTTTAAACCAGGAACAATTGCTGCTTTGGTGGAACTCTGATTGTGACTGATTGCAAACCGTTTAGGCACTGCCTTTTTTGCCGACTATCCAAAAAAAAATCATTATTAGATTAGTCGAAAAATTGGATCACAAATTGAAGTATCACTCTAAAATGATCGGCATTTGAATAAAGCTTAGAATTTATCAATTAATTAGTCACATCCAGTTTTAATTCTATTTTTTATTCTTATTCAGCCTGATAATCGATCTTTAGCATGAATATTTTCAGGATCATGGTCAAATTTAAATAAATTTTATCAATTTAGGCTAATAATTATGTCGGTCATACCAATTGGATTAGTTTTCAAGTTCATATCAAAGTCTCGACCTTTAACAATGCCTTGTTTTGCATTGTCGCTTGTTTCGAGTTCTGGCCGTTTACGATTTGTCGCTCAGCCCCTAATTTCAGTGCCTGTTTAATATCGCTATCCCAGACTTCCATTAGCCATTATGTCCTCTTGCCCAGAAGACTTCACGCAAACTATTAGCTTTCTGATCAATTTTCTCAAGTAAAGAAGACATCTGCCTCTGCTTGTTTGCCGTTGCATAATTTCAAGGCCTACCATTACATTTTTTATGCCTGGTACGGAAACTAAAGTTCGAATATAATTCTAAAATGAATATTAGCATTTTTTACGCGGGTCTCAATTTTAGGATTTGAGATTGATAATCGCTTAACTGATAGCATTTTAGTCCAACAATGCTAAGGTTTAGCGGTACTATCAAAAATCTTCGGAGCGACTATGACAAAAGTAAGTGTGGCACGACGGTGTTAAGACTTCGGACTTGAATAAAATATTTTGAGTGGTGGATCTAAGACTTTAGTTGTGTTAAATTAAGACTTCGAAACGACTTTAATCTCAGGGTTTACAATATTTGATCTCGGAACTGTTAACAGAGCGCCTTTCAAAATCTAAATAAAAGCCACGCGTGGCCTTGATCAGGGAACTTTTGAAGGGTTCTCAGAGTAAAAACTGAGCAATGAGTGCGCCTCACCAATGATGCACAAGAGTGTCCTGGCGAAGCTCTCAAGGGGGAATAGGAGTCCCTTGACAGAGATGGTCACACTCTGGCACAGTCCAGACTCCAACACCTTGCCTGTGATGAACAGGTAGAAACTGTTCACGCAGGACAGAATACCCAGACATATGAACACTGTGCCAGGGTAAATGTAATCCAACTCATCGCCCATTTTGAAGAGAAAAACAAGCCTCGCAACAGCTTCAAAAAATGATCGTGAAAAAATGAAAATAACAAAATTTATAATTATACAAATACAATAAAGAAATTAACGCTGCGAATTGCCAATGAAGTGGACCAGAAATAAAAGTGTTTCAGTTAAAAGTGGAATTGTTCAGTGATATTTCATGCTGGTATCTAACACCAGATTTAAATGAAAAAAATTTCAGCAAACATTTAATTTTAGCTCTTTTTTTAAAACACCAAAGGAATCAGTAAAAAGCACAAAGTGTGTCACATTTTGAAATGCAAATTTGTTTACTAAATTTGTGCGATTTGTAATAAAATTGACAGATTTTTTGTGCGAGAATTGTCAGCTGATACAATTTAACATAGCCAATCGAAGATTGGAAAACAGTAATGATTGCAAGTAAACATAAAAAAACAGTCTTTCTTGAAAAAATCTCAACTTTGAAATTTCAAAGAAAAAATGGATGCCCTTTAAGCTCTTTGAACTTTTAGAACAATTTATGATTAGCGCTTTCTTGATAACATAAACCCAACTAGGGAAATTTCAATCAATAAGTTAAGTTTTTTTTCCGCTGGAAATCTAACAATTAAATTCGAAACTGGAAATCTTTCATGTTTTTTTGCGCCATTTCTATGTTCGTATTTGGAGAGTGCTTTTTACGTAACTTTCAGCAGATGACTTTTTGCTGAAAAAAAATCAGCAAGACCTATAAAAGGGTCTTCACTACGCTCTTTACTATTGAACGTGGTGAGTAGCAGAACCAGTAATCCTTGCTTTTCCTTTTCAGTCTTCAAAAAAGATATTCTTGTAAAAAAAAAATTCTACAAAAATCTTAGAAAGTTCATTTCTAAAACGTTTTTTTTTTACATTATTTGAAAATTCATTGTTTCAATAATGATAATGAACTATTGCTATCGGGTTCAAATCCGATTCAAATTTGTTTCAAGTTTTTGTCCAAAAATATACAGATTTGTTTCATTAAGTTTCTGGGCAAAGAAATGACTTAACATAGTGGTAAGGCGTTCACTTTAGGATAGTCAGATTGTGTTTTTGATCCCCTGCCATGGCAATGATAGTGTGTGAGGACTTGACCTCTAGCTTCAGGTCTACCACAGCTTGACTGATTCCGGTTGCAATATTGTTACCACGTGAAAGTTTTAGACGGAAAAAAAAACGCAAAAAAACTTGAGTTGAGAAAAAAATCTTCGCTTAACAAAATAACTTAGTTTTCAATGAGGGAAGTTAATAGAAACGAACTATCTTTACACAGGCTGAATTTTTTTTTCTACAAAAACCCCAATTTTATCTAGTATAAAAAACACTGTTGTTTTCCTGATAAAAAAGACACGAGTTTTTTTGTGACCAAAATGAATGTGTCACCCTCAGACACTAGTGCATTGAGTAGAAGTCATTTTAGAAGATTTGCAGAACTTTGGCAGGTGCTTCTCAACAATCAATTTTGATTTTCCGAGTTCTCAATAAATACTAGGAGGAAGGATCTCTACAAGTCATTGCTCTTCAGAAAATACATTAGGATCTCTTTGATGCAATTAGACGCGAACAGTTAGTTAAATGAAAATTAGTGCTTTTTTGATAATTTTCTCCATGCTAAGCTCTGATTTTACAAAAAAAACATCAAATTGCGTATCAACAATTCTAATTTCTGCAGCATTTGGTTACCAATCCCTCATTCTTAGTTGTCGATGCTCTTTTACTAAGTCTGAAAGTAGAGTCTGTTCCAAACGTATTCACTGTAGTCGTCCAATCATCCATTTGACTTTCCTTCAAATGGAATTCTTTCATTATGTCATAATAGACCAGAAACACATTCGAATTTTCAACAACAGAAGTCTCGAAATACTTCAAATTAAACTTCGAAGCAACTAATGTTGCTTCCCAATACGAAACTCGGCGCTCTATATGGCTCAAATCTGATTTGTTACCAACCAATACTGAATACTTTGCGTAAAGATGGTAATAAAAATTTTTGTCTTCGGAATCGGCGTCGCTTGCTATGCATCCATTCTCGTGAGCACGTCTCAGCCAATGAGAGATGTCGTAGAATGACTCCCGATTCGAGATATCGAATACAAACATAACCGCATCCGACTGTCTGTAAAACGCATTTGTTAATGAATCGTACTTTTCTTGTCCAAGTGTATCAAAAATTTGAAGGTCGACCACAACTGCGCAAAGCTCTTGTCCAGCTCAATTACTCCCTGAGTTATATTATGAATTTTGAGAAGAAGACTAACTTTCCCAAAATATTTATCTTCAATTTTTTGCTAAAGTAGAGATATAGTGATTGGCAGAGGATCTAAGCATGCCTGTTTTTTGTGTGTCTGGAACTTTCATGTGGTACCACTATTGCAGCCTTAATCAGTCAGGCTGCGATAAAACTGAAGCCGGAAGTGAGGTAAGAGCGGGTCCTCGCGCAATAGCATTGCAATGACAGCGGATCAAATACACTTTCTTACTATCTCTAAGTTGACGCCTTACCACTATGCTTTTTTTTATCAATCTCTCCTGGTAAATCAGAGAGACCTTAATGGTTTAAATTTATCTTCGCTAGGATAAAATGCCTGTTTTGATTTTTTTTAAAGTAATGACCAAAATTTTGCGTTGCATTTCTCATTCTGTTGTATACAGACCAAACGGCGCGCAAAAAAGCAGTTAACAAACATTTACAGTAAAACTAAAATAGTGGAAGACAGTGGAACTGAAAAAGACCATTTGGATTTCCAAGCGATCAATTGAGGCTTTTAAAGAAAGCGCCTTCTGCTCAACTTCATAAAATCTTTTTGCCACTATTCAAGACTAAGTTGACCTAACTCTTAGATTTTTACATTTTAGAACAGGCTCGGATCGCGGTTTTGGGAAACATTTCCCAGTTTTTGTAGTTCAAATTTTCTCAACACCTTATTCAGGCCTCACTTTTCCGAAACAATCGGCTCTGCGAGTAATATTTTGAAAAAAATGCGTTACCAAAAATGCGTTTTCGATTCAAATCTCATGTGAGCGTTCGGAAACTGGAAAAGAGCCCTTTGTCATCCAAGTTAACTGCTACTGTACTGACTTCCGGAACAGCTGAAGTTGGTACAACCTTCGAGTATTCTGATTGGACGAATCTGTGAATGAGACTGGATTTGCCGACTCCCGAAGACCCCAGAAGAATCAATTTGCAAACCGTAACAGTACCTTCTTCAAGATAATGAACGCTCATTTTAAAAATTGTGTTAAACATTTGTTCTTAGAAATCAATTTTTCTTGCTCATTGCACCACATACCTCTGTGCAAAATTTTACAAATGCACGCTTTGAGGCACCAGTGCAAAAATTTTTAAAAAAATCAAATAAACTACCTACATTTTTAGTGCACAGTTAAAAGCTGCTTGGAGCTTTTCGTTCACAATTTCGAGCGTAAGTTTTACCTGAAAACCAAATGATTGATATTTCCATAGATGGTAATTGAGAAATTTTTCTCTCGGTCGGTATCTAAAAAAAAATATTTAACTTATGGTTTAAAATTGTCTGATAGTCCTAAAAACATTCATTTTGGAGGGGAAAAAGGTTTGCGAGTAATTTTGTCTAATCTGTCTTTCAAATTGGACAAAAAGGTTTTAAGACATGATATAGTTAAGAAACTTGATCATACTTCTGCTTGCATTGACCATTTAGTGGCTAGTTAGACCTTGGGCATAATGAGCTCGTTTAAAAATTAAAAATGCAATATTCTAGACTAGGGGTTTTAATTATTTTAGTCTTAGACCCGAAATTAGTGCATGTTTTTTTTTGATTGTATATATCATGTGCGAAGCTAACAAACACTTTGCATAGTTTTTCATTATCTCGAGGTTTGAATCAAATTTCGAGGCAAAAAGCGGCAAATAACCCGGTGCAAATGGTAAATTAAAAAAAATCAGTTTTGTAAGAAAATCATATTTATACCTGAGACAAAAAATTTGATTGATAGAAACTTTTAGTAGATTATGATTGAAGGCGCAGTTCTTGACGAAACTGAGTGGCAATTAGTTCATTCATTGAACACAGAGACGAAAGAAACTCTACTAAGACTCAGTCTAAACTGTTTGGCTGAACGTTACAGCATACCATTTATAAATATGGTCGAACTCAGGTACTGAAAGATGATGCCGGTAATGGACTCTAAACTCACCCTGAATGACTAGCGCAGGATTTCTCGCAGGAGTAAAACCTCAAGGGACCTTCTTGAAATGGTTTTATTCATTTTTGGACTTTTTTCGAATGGTATCTGGTATCTGGTATCTGGAATGGTATCTCTTTTTGTTTTCATTGCGAGAATGGCAGCTTTACCTCTAACCTGAAAATCTGGTCTTTGCCCTGATTGCTTATGTCGATCTGCTGTTAAGAATTCGCTGTTATTGTTCCGGCCATTGAAAATGGGAGAAACTTGGTATTAGAGTGTGTTTTAGTTTTTATTCCACGCAAAATCAGTTACCACAAATATTGATCGGACTGGGTTGAGTGATAATTCATATTAAAACTCTTTCAGTCGTGATTCGAACAAAAAAATTTCAAAAAAAAAATTTCCTGGTGTCCAGAAAAACAGGTTTAAAATTTTTGATTTTTTTTGTCTAATTTCGAGCGAGTGAGCTGGCTTCAATTAGCTTATTTATGCTTAATTTAAGCCTCGAAAAGTTAGTTTTATTCTAAGAAAGTTACATTTTGGAGTTTTTAGCGTCATCTTGCTAATCAAAAGCTTCAAAAATTTGGGACGAAAGATTGAAAAATCAAAAAAAAATTGATTTTTTTATTTTTGTTTGTTTTCCTTGTTATTTGTCTTCAAAAACTGTTTTCCAATATGCATATTTTACATGACTGACAAAAATGCTTAAGTTCTACCCTTTCGCTCAGATTTTTATATCTAATAAAAAATGACACTGACTTAAAAAATATATATATATATATATATTTTTTTTTAAGACTTGCACAGTAACATTTTTGTTAGTCTGCTTTGCGTTTATTCTATAATTTTTTTCTTTGAACGTTCTTTGAACGTTTGTGAGCGATAGCCGCTTTAAGTCTCTGGTTGCTGTTAAATGTTCGACCTCGATTTCGACCATGCTGTTTATTTGTTTATTGTTTTGAATAACTATTTTAAGCTCTGAGTTTCCCTTGTCCTTCAAATTTTATGTACTTATTCAAAACAAGCGTTAAAAAAGTGACTAAGTATTGGTCGAGTGCTTCAAAATCTTCTTTTTGAATCAAAATAAAACTTTTGTTTTCAAGGTTTTGATGGGCCGTTCAACCGAAGCTCGTAAGATAGGTGTTCTTAGTGGTGCGTGTGATTTCGCATAAAACAAAAAGTAAATTGATCTTTCAGGCTCAGATTTGTTCTGAAAAAGAAGATGTTTGTTATCCCTGGTATGACCTCGACAGTATTTAAAAGACGATAATCTATCTTGAAAAAGTTTTGGTTCATGACAACTTCATATGAAATCAAAGACATTTAGAAATTGCTTCACATTCCATCAGTTTTTTTGAATTACACAAAGTTTTACAGACAGGTGCGCTCTTTATCATTTTCCTGTTTGAGTGCGCCAATTTTATATTTTAAAAATTTTTGGTGAGCAATCATTTCCACCATGCTTTTCTAATTTCAGCTTCTCTCATTTAAATTCATGTCCGAGTTTCGCGAAACAGTTTTTATCCCAAAGGAAGCTACGTGAACTTAATGTTAAATGAAATCCAAGCAATTCTTGTTTACGCCATTTTGGACAAAAAAGCCCATTTTGCGAAAACTGGTTAGCATATTTCTGGTTTTACTTATTTTTGTCGCATTTTGATTTTATTATTGTTTCACGTTATTTTGTTGCTTATTTTTGAATACATTTGAAAAAAAAATGATTTTATGTAGAGTCAGAGCAGATTTAAGTGGGGACACTAAACTTTTTTTAACGACGCCTTCGGCGCCCATTCTAGTTTTGATGGGGAGCGCTCGCCAAAACAACGCTATCTTTTATCAAAGCTTTCCAAAAACTGCTCAAAAACAGATTTATTGAGCTGTTTTTTTTATTTGCGCAGGAAAATTTGGCCAAATTAGGGTCTTTTTCGTGCTGTAGGAAAGCTCAAAAAATCAATTTGGTCGACCTAAAAAAATGTTGTCGAAAGTTTCGCAATTTTTTGAAAAACCGCTCCCCTATCGATAAAATCCTAGATTCGCTCCTGGGTAGAGTGTCTTTTTGTTTCGACCAATCTCGCCAGATTCGAGAATAAATTTTGATTAGGGTGTAATCTTCCAGCCGATTTTGACGAAGTCAGAGAAATTTCTCAAGATTCAAATGAGGTATCCAGTTTGAGCAATCCATTTTTGTTATGATTTGGATTTTGAAAAAAAAAACTTTTAAAAAATTTAGTGAGGAAAACACTCGTCTGATTTTTTTTGATTTCTAATGAAAAAGTTGACAACAAGTCTGAAATTCAATTTTACGACGATAAATTTGTTACTAAAAATTGAAATGTTGAGTTATTTGTTATAGAGGCAAGCAATAATAAAGGCATGTAGAAGTTGCATCTCTCGCGCACGGCAACTGGCAACTCTTAGATTTGAGCTAAGGAAAAAAGTTTTTCCAAAAATCCATTGGTATTGCTACTACAAAAATGAAGGATGCTCTTATAGGAGGCCTGAATGTTCCGTTTTCTGACTGCATAGGATCGATTCAAAACATTTTTGATTTATTAATTGACGACATAATATTTAAAAAAATCATTTTCACATTTTTCTTCAATTTATGCCCCACAAGCTAATCTAATTTATAAACTGACGTATTCGGCATGTTGTGTCCAAATATTGCGACCAAATGCTTCAAATCAATTCATTTTGAAATGCATCAATCCGCTGCTTACGCATGTTAAAGGAACCAACAAATCGCGCCTTAATTGTCCCAGTGTGGGCCAACTTAGCAGTTTTCAAACCTCCCTAACTTTAAACAAGACTGCTCGTATCAGGGCGAAACCCTGAATGTTCCGACTGCCTTTTAAGGTCTATGGAGCAAAATTAACATTAAAAAATAAATGTAATAAAATAAAATAAAAAAATTTGATACATAAAGTACAAAGTGATACATTTCACTCTTAGTAACAAATCATTTACGGCATAGCAATAAGTGATAGATTTCGCTCCCATTAAAAATCAATTTGGCAAATATGCTTCCTTTAACGAATTTGGAACGATTTTTAAGACGGATTAAATCTCCGCTTACGCGTTAAATGCGCGAAATATATTGCGCGTTAATTGGGCCAAATTGGCAAAAAGGACAATCTTTAAACCACTATAACTTTGCGGAAAATGATCACAGTTAAAATATCTTTTCAAATTTAAGCTCAGGACAACAATACCTTTCGAATCATGTAAAAAAAATTCCGTCAAAAGTGGCTAGTTAAAAAATCGAAATTTGTCTGAAGAAAAAAAAACCCACCCCGAGCACAAATATTCTGTTACTTTCATTATGAAAGTCGGAACATAAAATATATAGACAGGCATTACGAGGCCAAACTGTTGACTTTGAGAATTTTAAGAGGATTGCGCCGCTGGCAAAAAAAAACGATTTGTCGCGGAATTCGCGGCATTGCTAATTTTTTTCGATCTTTTTTTTCGTTTTGGATTCCATGAACAAATAGCTAAATCACTGCATTGCTCAACATCCTGAGCGGAACCCTCTTTTTGCTTGCTGATTCGAATTACATATACATATACGCCTTGTAATATAATTGTTTGTCAAGCTGGAAGATCACCTTCGATATCAATTTTTATTACTTCCAACAGTCAATCTCAATTACTGACAACAGTTCAATCTCACGTACCCCCTTTACCTGATCGTTGTATCTCAATGCCAAATCACCAGCCAAAGTCACCGTTTTTTTTCGGTTTTTCCAATTTCAAATACTGAAAGAACTGATGTACTTGCCCCCAAAATTGAAATTACCCTCATTACCTCATCTCAAGTACTAATACCCTCAACAACTGGTTCTATAGTTAGAAACTCAACAAGAAAAATAATTTTGCATATTCTGGGATTTATGAAGTTTCATATATAGAAAGTCTTGCTCTATTTTTAATTGTTCAAAAAAAACTGGTTTAGTTCAACTTAAAAAACAATATTGCTAATTGCACTTACATTTTACAAAGTCCACTTACAATTGTGCATTCTGCTTACATTTTTTCAGCAATCAAGTATTATTTGCTGAAACCTTTTACATTTTCTTGAATCTACCTACTTTTGCGGAAACCGGAATAAGTAGTGAAATTCGCTGGTTGTAGAATCCGCCACAACATAAATATGTCAACAAAATTTACCTTACAATAATTTGAACGTACAATTCACGGAAACTTCATAAGTGAAATTGAATTGCATTTAAGAAAAGTCATTATAGACTTTTCTCTGGATTCCGGTGACCTATAGACACCATAATGTACGCTCAAGCAGTGCCCAAATTGGCCTAGCAACGAAGAAAAAAAAACATTTTTTCAAAAAGCAGCTCAGGAAAAAAATTGTTTATCTCGTCTTTTTGAAGCTCATGGCTGCCACCGAACAATATCTTAGATTGTTTTTGACTCTCACACAATTTTTCTCATTTCCGTTAGCTATCAAAAGTTTCACAAGACAATTATTAGTTGCTATTATTTGTCCCATGTCACTTGCAAACGCTCTTAGTTCCGCGTCACACTCAGACAAACGCATATCGAATAACATTTTGTTTCTTTTCATAGGTTTTTCTATGTTTCTTAAATTTTGGGGAGCACACTATACATTGTCTTTTTTTTCGGAACAGATTCAAAATTCACTGGGCAGAAATCCAATTTTGGGAGTGCCCGGTGAGATCTGACAGGCTTTTATCCTTTCTACCGTTTTATCTCTCGTTGAAATTTTTTTGAAAAAAACTCTTAATAAATATTTCTTGTTGTATTTCTCGAAACGCAATCTTCGCTTTGATCTCTCTTGGGTTCTGAATTTGTCAACAAATTATCCGGTTTTTTCCTCTTTGTTGTTTTCTACTTTGTTCTTCTGTCAACGCCCGTAATTCCAATAGTTTATTTGATAAGTCGCTCAACTCGGATGTTACATTTTCAATAAAACGTACGGAAACCTTTTTATCCATCAAAACCTGCAGGCTCTTCATCGTAAAAAATCGATTGAGGTGGAAATAACAACAGATGCAATTTCTTTTGTAGAATTTAGTAATTTCCGGCTTTTCATTGAAAGTATTTGGCAGAAAAAATTGTATTTGAATTCGAAAAACACTTAAAGTTGACAAATTTTTAAAAATCTGATTTTTTCAGGCTATTCTGCTCATTTAAAGATTTTGGAAAAACGCTTGGTTAAAAAAATTGATTTTTTTCCGACAGAAAATTTTCAATGCAAATCAAAATCAACCGTTTTCAAAACACTGCTGCTCTTTTTTTGATCATTCAAAAAATATCATTTGTAGATCATTTTTGAGCTGAAAATTAAAAAATTCTCCACGTGATTATTTTTGTTTCGACTTACGAAGAAAACGGAAAATTTATGCTCGGTGTGGTTTTTTATTTAAGTCAATTTTTGCTGATCAAAATTGTAGTTTTCTAGTTTCAACTAAAATTTTTTAAATTCTATTAAAGAAATTGACTGCGAGAGCTCAAATTGAGAAAGATATTTTACCTCCAATTAATTTTTGTAAAATTCTGGGGCTTTGAAAATTGCCAAATTGGCCATGTTTTGGACTAAATTATGCGCATTTTGAAAAACTTTTTCATAATACTTAAAGCAGAATGCAAACTATTTATGCGTGGTGAATTATCCCGCACAACAAAGTTGTTCCAAAATGAATTGAGGCTAGAATTGGTGGTATTAATTTCGTACGACTCGAAATTTTACATTTCGATACTAACCAAAGTTTGTAAGTTTTCATTTCTTATCCCAAAAACTATTCGATATGATATAAGGGATAGTCGGAACATTTAAGGCTTTGCCCTGATACACGGGCATTCTTGTTTGTTAAATTAAGGGCTTAAAGATTGCCAAATGGGGTTAATTAACGTGCGATATATTTCGCGCTATTAATAAGCGGAGACCTGATCCGTCCTAGAAATTGAACTGAGGCATGCTGCATGCTACTTGGTCTAATTTATACTTCTCTGTATGTGAAACATATCACCTTGTACTCTAAATAGCGTGTGTCGGGGTGATTTTTAAAAACATTGATTTTTTATTTTTTTTTTGAAAATGTCACCCGTTTTTAAAAACCAATACTACTTCAAATACTTTAAAATGCAGTCAGAACAATCAGGGTTTCGCCCTGATACGAGCAGTCTTAATAGGTTTGCCATTGAGTGGTATTTGAACAAATAAAAAAAGGCAAAAATGACAACATTAAGACCATTTTTCCTCCTCAATACTAAAACCAATATTAAACCTTTTTTGATACTGCAGGGTTCAAAGAAAATTTCCTCAAAGAAATAGCCAGGAAGTTTGCAATTCGATGAAATGCATCCTCTCTTCTTGCCTCTAAATTCCTCGGTGCGCACGAGTTTTGAGTAAATTAATCAAAAAAGTTTCTTTTGTCCAATTCTTGAAGGTAGTTAGTGTAATAAAACGCACTTTAAATGTTACGGGCTTAGCTGATTTAGGGTTTCTGGTTTATCTTCCTGTTAATTGGACCCAGGTTTGCTTTTATTGAAGATTTTCTCAGCAGACCAAAACAAGATAAGCACCATGGGTGCTTAACCCAATTTTCGAAGTTAGAGCATAGACCGGAAAAAAGTTGTAAAATTGAGAGATTTACAGCTTAGAAGAATCCCTCAATTGAGTCGGGAATGTTTGCAGAGCTAGCGTTAGTTTGTATTAGTTTGATTGAAATCTGTACCAACTTATTAAATGTTTCCGTTTTTGAAAATTCGTTGAAATTAATTTTGTTATCGACATGGCTATTCCAGCCAACTTATATCTGTCATTAGCATAACTTTTTGTTCCGACTTTCCTAACAAAAATAACGGAATATTTGTGCTCGGGTGGGTTTTTTTTCTTCAGACAAATTTCGGCTTTTTAACTAGCCACTTTTGACGGAATTTTTTTTACATGATTCGAAAGGTATTGTTGTCCTGAGCTTAAATTTGAAAAGATATTTTAACTGTGATCATTTTCCGCAAAGTTATAGTGGTTTAAAGATTGTCCTTTTTGCCAATTTGGCCCAATTAACGCGCAATATATTTCGCGCATTTAACGCGTAAGCGGAGATTTAATCCGTCTTAAAAATCGTTCCAAATTCGTTAAAGGAAGCATATTTGCCAAATTGATTTTTAATGGGAGCGAAATCTATCACTTAGTACTTTATATGGCGTGTGGGGGGATGATTTTAAAAAAATGTCATTTTTTAATTTCAACTTTACTTTCTTACATTTTTTTTGCTTCAGGTTAATACTGCTCAATAGACCTTAAAAGGGTTACGTAGCATTATTTAGACAACCGCGTATTCAGACTCATCAGTAAGACTGACGAGTATGAATACGCGGTTACCTAAATACAGACCGTCAGACTCATCAGTAAGACTGACGAGTATGAATACGCGGTTACCTAAATACAGACCGCACTCCCCTTAAAAGGCAGTCGGAACATTCAGGACTTCACTCTGATACGAGCAGTCTTGTCCTTTATTGTTCGAAATAGCCTTCATTTTGCCTTCACAGATTGTTTCAACAAACCATCATTAAAAACTACTTTTGACCACGTTAGATATAGGCGTGGCATCGATATTTATATAAAAACAATTATACGTTCTTTGATCATTTAATTCGAATTTCTAGTGAAATTGAAAATATATGAGAAGATTTAAAGCAACATATCATCAATTGAAAAAGTTGCAAGGTTTCTCTTAATATTAAAAGATGCTATTCGCATTCTCATTTGTAGACTATTCCACTAAAAAACTTGCAACCTTCTCAACTTTGTCATGTTTACCTAAGAAAGCTTGAAGCCATACAGGCATAGAAATACGTGCAAGCTTCTGTGAGGAAAAGTATTGCGGCATTGGATGACAAGCAATTAACTAGATTTATAACTTATTCCAAATTACTATTTTCCAAGCTTACAGACCTCAGCGAGATCGGTAGGTGAGAGGAGCTTCAAGAATGCATGTCAACTTTTACTACAAAATTTAGGTAGTCGACCAATTACACTAATTGTCAAACAGAAAACATCGAAAACATAAAACCTTTTTTAAAATACTTGGTTTTCCTTATATATAATATCTAATTTTCCTCGAAGACAAGCCAAAAACAGCCTTCTTGGGATTTGAGAAAAACCCAAATAATTTAAATTACTGCTCTCTAAAAAATTCGATGCGACCGCTCTCAGAAATTTCACACAAACGCCAATTTAGTCTTTTGACAGTCCAGGTTAGTTTTCAGCTTATCTTTCGAATCGTGCAACATTGAACATTGTTTGGGATATTCGAACACAGTCAAACCGAGAGGAGTAAAACCGAACGGTGACCGAGACAACGAATTGAACAAAGTTTTTTAAATTGAATTTGGAGCAAAAACTGACAAATTAATAATTTGCGTTCATTTGATCTGATCTTCATCTAATTTGAAGTGAAGACAAAAAGTATACCAAGATGAGGTGAAAAAAAAAACTTTAAGTTTTTAAGCCACATAGTTTACTAAATAAAGCAATTAAAAATAAAAATAAAGTGAAAATGAAAAAAAAAATGGTTTTTACGTAACAAAAAATTCTGCATTGTATTGCCCATTTTACACCTAATTCTTCTGCCCTTTGACTCTGGGGCGGATTTAGGGGGGATGGGGGCGGACGCACTTTCACCCTTTCAGAGATGTGACCCCCTGCTTTTGTACTATTTTGAGATTTCCATTTTTGGTTAATTGACCCTAAAATTTTTCTAAAGGCGCCTTTCGCGCCAATATATACTAATTTTGCGGGGGAGCGCGCGCCAAAAAACACTATTTTTTTGTCATCGTTTTCCGAAAACTGCCCAAAAACGGCTTTTTTACCTGTTTTTTCAAAAATTTGCGTGCGGCGCAGAAAATTCGGCCAAAACACCGTCTTTTTAGTACTTTAGGAGAGCTCGGAAATCAATTTTGTCAATTTAAAAAAAAGGTCGTCAAAATTTTCGAAAATAATTTTTTATAAAAAAATCCGACCCCCTCCCCCTCGAAAAAATCCTAGATCCGCCCCTGCTTTGACTATAAAAAAAATTTTTTTTTTTATAATACATTTTTAGAGGTCTTTGAGTTATTTTTACCCACTTGCACTTCTAAGCTTAAGTTTCTGTTGTCCATTTATTCTGAGCTATTTGCCCAGCGACCGTCTTTTTTGGTTACTTTAGGGCTTTAGATAAATAAAGAATAAGGTATTCAAACCAACACCACGATTTCATTGTATGAGAAGGAGTGATATATTGGCGATGATAAAAATCATCAGAAAATTAACTCAAAATTAAACTGGCTCGTCTAAAATCTTATATCTAACTAAAATTTTAAAAATATGCTTTGAAATTGCAAATAACTGAAAGACCAAAACTGTCATAAGAACTTTCTGAGCCTCAGTTGCTATACTTCGCCCATGAGAAACGAAAACTTTGAAATAGTGGCTGCCTTCACGCGCTGACAAAACATTTTATAATCGATCTAAATTACACAATAAAAACAGAATGTAATTTTTATCAAATAATTTACGTTAAAAATCTATTGCGTAAAGCAAGCACGAGTTCGATTTTTTTTGGCGTACGCATTTTTGCTGTAGAAGAATTATAATTTACTTCGAAAAAAATAAATCAGCGAGAAAAAATTTTGTGGGATGCTCAAAACGTAAATCTCAATAAACTCAGTTTATACTAATTTAGCAGAGCATGAGTTTTGTTTCTCTGGACAATTATTATTTTCAAAAAAAATGTTTCTGCATAATTGAATGCTTAGTGCAACAAGTTACGAAAACCATTCAAAACAAAAATTTTTGAAAAATATTTGGCATCAATATCCAGCTGAAAGATGAAACTTCTACCGTAAAAACAACTTGACATAAATTTCTGAAAAAAGTGAAGAACCAGTGATGAGTTTTAAGGGTTGTGCATCTTGAAATGAAAAGACCGATAATATTTTAGAAAAAGCTTGGCAAATCTGCACCTTAGTTCTGCTCGTGCTTGAAACAGCTGAATATAACGCCTACAAGTACATCAGATTTTCTAACCAAAAGCCGTGTAACATATCAGGTTTTTTGCCCAAAACTGTTCAAAAGATTTCGGATTTCAGGTTTTTATACTCAAAAGTTTTTAAAAAATGCAAAATGACCAAGCTGCGATATGAAATTAAATAGTTTCCATTTTAAGAGCTGATAACATTCTATATTATCAAATGAAAATGCATTGATTAACTAAATACAGCAAAGGAAAAATACGTTTGTCAACAAAAAACCGAACTAAATTGACCGTATATTTTATAATATGTGGACCTCCAAACGATAGTTCTATGCCAATCTTAAAATCAACCAAAAAATTAATTGCACACAACTTTTTGGCAGCTTGGGCTCCGATTAGGAGAAAATAATCTTACATTTCTGTTGCTGAGCAAAAAGTAAATTAAGAACAGGTTTGAACAATACTTGCGTGTAATACAAGGCTAGTAGCCGAGCGTAAACACAGCATCCCGGCGGGTTTGGCGTAGATTCAAATCGCGCCTGTGTCAATTTCATTTACGTTGCAGTATTCATAAACCGCGTGTTCCTACTCATCAGTAAGCAGACAAATACTGTTTTAACCAATCAGAATCGAGACAAGGAAGAAATTAATAAATGATTATTATTATTTTGAAAGTTTGATTTCTCATCTCGAATATGATTGGTTCATACAAAACTAGTCTGTTTACTGACGAGTAGGAATACGCGGTTGTCTAAACACAGACCGCACTCCGTAAATTTTATTCTGAAACTCAAATATGCGCCGAGCTTAACGGCATATAAATTTACGCTCCGTAACTGGGTTCGAACCCCCCATAAAAACCGTTTGTTTTATTTAGCTATTTAAGTTAGTTCATAAAACGGCCATGGCCGGCCTTGATTGACAAGTTTTCGTCTATCAAAACCCTGTTTTGCCAAAATGTGAACGACATCAGATGCTCAAAAATTAGGTACTGTGAAAAACAGTTAATAAAAACATTGTCCGAATGTAAATTTATTGCCTTTCGAGCCGTTTGAAAGACTGAATCTTGAAAATTCCGCGATGCACTGTATTTTTTCCCACTATTTGAAGCACAAAGTGATTCAACACTGCTCAAATCAGGGGGAAGCGCCGAATGTTCCCACTGCCTTTTAAGGTTTATGGAGCAGTAATAACATAAATATCATAACATAAACAAAATATCATTAACAAATTAAATGTAAAAAAAATGGAATTTTTTTTTCTAGAATTTGAAATTTTTTCTATAAAAAGCATCCCCCTGTTGTGATTTGTTTTTATCTATCTTAAATGACCATCGGTATTAAATAAATACCAGTTAACTTTGTACGATACAATTATCGGTCGATCGTAGAGTGTTCGTCCAGTTCAGTTTTAGAACGTTTTGATTTCACACTCTATTTTATCTGTTTTAATCTTTGAAGTAATTGTAATTGCAAAAGAAAATCTGGACATAGAGAGTCTAAAGGGACCGGAGACACCAGAAACACAAATTCCCATTTTGGAGCAAGTCACAGGAAGCGAGTCGGACACAGACAGAGCCAGTAGAGAGACGAGGAACAAGAACGCGATGAAAAAATGCGCAGCCGCCGAAGAAAAGCGGATCAATGATAAAAAAAAGAGAAAATTCAATGGAATGAGACGGGCTGAAACGGACAAAAAACTTCTTTCGATTTTATTTTTAGCACTAGGGAGCGAACTAAAAAAGGTCTTTGCTCGAAAAAAAACCCGCAGGTAAAGATTTTAGCGATCTCAGTCACAGAGTTCTGGGCTTTACTCGACGCAGCATTCAATGCACCTCCTAACACAACGTTCGAGATGTACAATCTGTTAAACCGCAAACAGAAAGAACGGAAATCATATGAACAATTCTGGGCAGCACTGACGGACTTGGCGAGTACTTGTAATATAAAGGAGATTGACGAAGCCGAATGGATAAGAGATATTTTCATTTGTAACGTGAAGAACACTGACACCCAGAGGAAACTTTACTCCGCCACGCTAAGCCCGTCGGAAGCACTCAACCATGCCTTGATCGATGAAAAGGGTACTTTAACCACCAAAAACTGACCAACATGGCGCAATCCTCGACCAATGGGCCAGCTTTTAAATCTTTTAACTCTCACAATCAGATCAAAAAAGAACCAAGCCTCAACATAGAAAGAAGTAACGTGTGCCTGAAATGTGGGAACCCATTTACGAAACGACATGTAAACCTATGCCCAGCGAAGGACATAACATATAAAAATTATAACTACAAAGGACGCTTCGCCAAAATATGTAAATCTTTTAACAAACGACCCACTGTAAATACTGTAAATGATAACTATGTAAATACTGAGAAATGTACATAAAACTCTCCGGGGAAAGCTCGTGGGAAGAAAATCAAAAAACGTGCGGTGTCATAAACATCTGGAAGGAATGCGGACAGAGTGACGACGGCGATTTCTCGGTATTGAGCGTTAGAACAATCTACGATGAAAATCAACTTGAAACCAAGAAACTGTTAAATATAGGGTTGGGATGGGAAATTATCGTAAACATGAACATTGTGGTAAACTCAGCGAGCCCTGTAAGCTTTTTGAAACAAAACGTGTTGCACGAACTTAAACTAAGATACCCCAACCTTAAAATCTCCCCAGTGGAGAAGAGGATCAAAGACCTGTATTGCGGCTTCACAGATGATACCATCAACATCCTAGGAAAGATCATAGTTAGGACACAATCCAACGGGTGGATCAGTGAAGAAACGCCGTTCTTTATCACTGTTGGTCATGAACGCAAAATTTTTGGGGATTGATAATCTACCGAAGAAAGGTATCGAGGTGAAGCAGAAGAAATGCCCTCACCCGATTTGCACAGTCACCCAACCACCATTCATGATTAATTGAATTGAACCTCATTCACCAATTGATAACATTTTTCTTAAGTTCAAAGAAATTTTCTCCCGAGTGGGAAAAATCCCTAACGATCACATGGGCTCACACTTCCATTCCCCGTTTAAAACGGTCCAGGCAAAAGAGAGAAGAGTCCCCTTACACTTACTTGCCGGAGTAAATGAAGAATTGAGAATAATGCAGACCGAGAGTCACTTTATAAAACTTGAAAAGTGTGACGAAAAATGTTTCACCAGTCCGATTGTTATAACCAGGAAAAAAGACGGTTCGATTAAATTGGCATTCGATTCCAAATAGTAAAATGATCAGATTTTTAAAAACAAATATCAAATGACAAATATGCATTAGCTTATAGACAACGTGGCCTTATAAATCTCGGAAAAACCAATTGGACAAGTTTGGTTTAGTAACTTGGATCTGAAAAATGCATAGAATCAACTAAAATTGTGCAAAAAAAACAGGTAAACGATGTAATTTTAGTATCGTAGGCGGTGAAACAACGAGAATTTATCGGTTTTCAACTAGATTTTATGGACTGGGTGATATGCCCAATGAAATTCAATGGACAATGGACTCACTTTTAAATAACATTCCGCTCACAAACTGTTATATAGACGAAACATTGGTATCAACAAAGGGATCTCTGGACGAACATAAATCAATAGTATACAAAATCCTAACAATTCTGGACAAGAATAATATGGCGGTGAAATGGAGGAAACGCGCATTCTTCAAACCTGAAAAAGAGTGGCTAGGCTTCAATATTTCGGGAGAGGGAGTACAACCGTTGGTCGGTAAAGCAGACGCCATCAAGAATCTATGAATCCCCAAGAACATTTTGGAACTGCGATCATTCTTTGGCTCTATGAACCAGTATGTAAAAGTTGTTCCTTACTTATCAACTCTTAGTTCCCCACTACATCCTCTGTTAAACAAAAAATCATTATATAAATGAGACAAAAATCCGTCCTCAGCCTTCGAAAAATCAAAAACAGAAATTGCAATTATTACAGAAAACAGCCACTTCAAAATAAAAGAAAAAACAAGGACGGACGCTTCTCATAGCGGTCTGGGCGCAACTTTGGAAAAACATCAAGGGGGCAGTGGGAAACGATTGCATTCACCTCAAGGTTTTTAAGCATTCATGAAAAGAAGTTTTCTACGAACAAATTAGAACTACTGGGCGTTGTGTGGGCCTCAGAAAACTTTAGAAATTACCTTTACGGGGCAGAAGTCAAAATTTTTACGGACCATGAAGCTTTAATTTCTGCTCTTTCGGCAAACCACGGAAATAAGACTATGCATAGCCGATTGACCCTTTGGGTAAACATATTGTTTCCATGAAAAGATATGGGTTTTAACGGCCTTTAATCTAGATTACCTTCGGACTAAGCCCTTCCATCTTCTAACTACGAAGACGAATTTCTCGTCGCTTCAATCGACAAAATTCAGAACATTTTATCTAATAAAGACCATTTTAATCGTGTAAATGTAAATACTGTAGATAGACCGTCGGTCGCTGTAATGCTAATACGCTCGTTAATAGTAGTATTCCATCGGGAGTAGAAAATTCAAGTGATTTGATTTGCCAAGATTCATCGAATAGCTCAATAGCTATCTTCAATCTCAAAACTATTGTCGCTATCATATCTTGTATTGCTCAGTCAAAAAAAATTTGCAATAATCCTTATCTACGAGCAGAAAATTGTACATCCAAGTGTTTACCTAATGATAACTCAAAGTATGAATTCAGGAGCATTACTTTCTCTGACAAGGTCGTTTTACAATTTATCTTTAAAAATAAATACTTAGATACTTAATTCCTCAAAACAAAAAAACATCGATACGAAAAAAAATGAAAGATATTACCGGCCATCTACTTATAATTCCTGAAGAATATAACATCGCCTTAAAATTTAAAGATGACCATCTTCCAGACGACCATGTAAATTTTAAAGCCTACTTGAATCTTTCGAATTCTCCGTTATTCACCGAAAATCACTGTTCCAAGAAATATTTACAATTGATAACGATAGAAAACAAAGTTATTTGGGACCTGATTGACACAATAAAAACCGGAATAACAATGAGAACTCACGGATTCTATATGAAAAACTTCTCAAATGACCTTCACGAGAAAGATGATTTGTTATTCCTAGATAATAAATTAGTCGTGCCGGCAAGCATTAGGGTAACCTTCAGCGCAATGCTACATGAGACCAATTTGAGATGAAATTTCTTGCAGAATAATTTGGTGGCCTCATATCTACCGAGAGATATACCATCACGGGAAGTCTTGTAATCAATGCCTGAAAGAAGGTAAGAACCTCAAAGGTAAGAACCATACTAAAAATTACCGAAGTTGACGTTTGTGAACGAAGAAATAAACCTGGACTTCGCTAGAACTTTGGACGAGTTTTGGGGAACAAAAAATATATTCTCTTTTGCATTGACCGCTTCACTAACTTTCCATCGGCCAAGATAGTAATTGATACATTGTCAAAAACGATTACCTCATTTTTAAACGATTATTGTCACCTTCACGGATTCCCAAGGAAGATTAGAGTCGACCACGGGTCATCTTTTTATCACACGATTTTAAAAATTTATGCGAAAAATACAACATCGAAATCGTCTACAGTACAGTCGGCGATCATAGATCTAATGGGCCTGTGGAAAGACTTGTATGTACTGTAAAGTCTAATTTATTAGCCATGTCACTTGATTTACCAAAACCTTTTTTATATTCCTCGATCAAAAAAATTATCTGGAACATCAGAATTGAAAAACAATCTACAACCGGTTGTACTCCGTTCGAGAAACACTTTAATAGAACGGCTATCAGTAGATGAAAAAATCTGATTTCCTTTGATAACCGTTTAGATGAATGGATATCGATTCTATCCGACCGACGGGCCAGAAACTAAGAATTGGACGACGGTACGGAAGACAGTTATCTCGACGCTGACATCGATACCCAATCAGACCAGGAAGACAACCTGCCGCTAGCCCTGACAATCCCGAGTACCCCCGTACCAGTGGTGCACAATCCGGGCAAAGGCCCAAGAGCGATGAAGAAACTAGTTTCCGGAAGTAAATACTATAGAAGGGCTACCAACAGAAAAATTGGGGAACCTTGATTTAATCTTGTAAAGGAGGACATCATTGACTCATCCGAACACATAATAACTTTGATAAAGGTCACATTCAACTGAATTCGGACTTAGCCTTTAGAGGAAAACTACTCCCCGGTCCTGGAAAAATTGTCGTGAATCAGTCACCCATCGGGCAGAATATAACTTTACATTGGAGCTTCGCAGGAAAGAGAAAGCGATCTCCACCAAAGACGACTAAGGTGACAGACCACTCTCAGCTTAGGCAAGGCACCTCAAGAGAGGGTGGCCCCACTTAAGTTTCCGGCTCGTCAAATAACGCAGCGACTACTCACGACCTCACACATAGTACTTCAGGTTCCTCGTCATCTTAAACTTAAACTCTTGGAACGGAATAATACAGGACTATTTTGACAATATGACAAATTTTAAGGTACCACCCACCATCAAGCCGGTTCTACGCAAGGTTTAAGTGTTACAGGTGATGCTCACACTCCTCAAATTAGGCCAAAGCTCACTGTCGATACAGATCACCCGGCGGTCAGAGACGTGTCAGACACTGCGAAAATAGAAGGCTCCGAAAGCAACCCAATTCTGTTGGACAGTACCCCAGAAGATTCGGCCCCATTGGAACCTCAACCAAGACAGTCCAGACCACGCAGGAACGTAGGACCTCCTAAATTCTTCGGAGACCGGAGATATATAGACGTTGCGCTAAAAAAAGATGACCAGACCTCCCATTCACTCACAGTACAGGGCGACACTTTTAACTATCCCAGGGCAACCTTCACCAGAACCTAACCTCACCAATACCTACCCTAGTCGCAGAAACTACCTGGTCATCCCAGAAATCCTGCACATTGGAACGAGCAAAATACACCCCAGTTCAGTCATTTTTGAAGAATACTTCATTCGGATCTTCTTCATTGCTACAACCTACCATTTATGACACACTCGACGAAGTAGAAAGAACTAGCGACATTTCTTCGACTATTGACACAGACTTTAAACTCAGACTAGATGATTTTGATGCATGATTTAATTAAACTCCCAAAACTCATTAAAAACTTTTCTTTTTTTTTCATTTCATAGCATCCATTTTAATCAATCTTCTTTAATATAGATGATTTTGTACATGTTAAATGTACATCCTGTAGATTAGAGTTGTTTTATTCAGTTAATTGGATTTTTTTTTCATTCTTCTGTATAACTGTAAACTATGTATATTCATCCTGTACACTTGTACTTTCCTATTTCATATGTAGATTCTATTTTGCTTGCTGTACTATTTTTCAGCGCAGTTTGTAAAACTTGTTCCTACGTTGAAGGTTGAAAATTGGTGTATATAGAATTAGTTAGTCAACTTGTAGTTCTGTTTGTTCCCGGTGGGAAATGTTGTGATTTGTTTTTATATATCTTAAATGACCTTCGGTACTAATTAAACACCAGTTAACTTTGTACGATACAATCATCGGTCGATCGTAGAGTGTTCGTCCAGTTGAGTTTTAGAAAGTTTTAAATACACTCTCTATTTTATCTGGTTTAATCTTTTAAATCATTTTACATTAGTTGTACATAACTCGTTGATTAACAGAATACTTTTTTACCCCCGCACGCCTTATGAACTAAAAAATATAGATTCCGCTCCTTGAAACAATTCAATTATGGCGGATAAGCGTCCTTCAACCAATTTCAGATTTCTAAGACGGATTAAATCTCGCTTACGCGTTAATAGCAGGAAATATATTGCGCGTTAATTGTCCCAATTTGGCCAAAATTGGCCGAAAGTCGGAACAATAAATTGCGTATGACACAGTTTTAAACAGACCAAATAGGTTGCTTCTATCGAATTTGGAACGATTGCTTAAAAGGGTTGAACTTCCTTTTACACACTAATAGCAAGAATTACGTCGCAGGTTAAGTGTATCAATTTTTTTAAATTGGGAATTTTTAATTCCTCTTAACTTTACAAAAATTGATGACAGACAAACATTTTTTCAATTTTTCAAAATTTTCAAAAATTTCCAAAAAAAAAGTTGAAAAGAAAAAAAGTTTGTCCGCAGTAAAAAAACCACCCCGACCACAATTATTCTGTCATTTTTTTCTCATAATAGTTGAAACAACAAGACTGCTCGTGTCAGGGCCTGACTTCCCTTTGCTCTCGAATAAAAATTACGTAATTTAAAAACTGGCAAAACTACGAGTTGTAGGCTAATAATAACAAAGTTTAAGTGTTAAAATTTTGGTGGTCTAATTTAACAACTGGGGTGCTAAGAATTTTGCCATTTGAAGGCCCCATGACAAACCGCAGAACCTGCAAGAAACGACAACTACCAGATAGTGCAATTATTTCAAACCTTACACGGACCCGGTCTGTGAAACGCCTGTCATCCGGGCGGACTGGCAAAGGTAGAAATTGATTTACATTGATATCAGCTCACTGCGTTGAGCTGGTCTCTTCACCTTGTTTGATGTTAGGGAAGCGCAATATCGCGATATGTTAATCAGAACATAAATAAAGACTTTCCGACCTTGTTGTATTTTTTTGAGTTCTCAGTTGATATTTTTGTCGTTTACTAATCCGTTCGAACTCAAAATTAACAGTTATCATACCTCGCGGTACGACATGGCGCAACCAGCAGGATCAGTTCAGTTTAAGAAAAAGCTTCAGCGAAACCGCCATTAGAATGATCCAAGTGGGCCGCGATTGTGGAAATGGCAGCATTCGCAAAGGACGGGATCGAAATTCGAAATTTAATATGGGACAATCCTAAAATAGCACATCAACCAGAACTTGTTTTGGAAGTTGAAAGACCATGCTTTGGAAGTTGAGCTTGTTTTGGAAGTTGTTTTGGGGCACACAGATGCGCAAAGAAGAACGAGTCGGAGAGGAGAATAGATGCCTAAAAGCCCTCGAAAAGGGCGTCTTTTGTAACTCAGTAGCATGGGACGAAGCGGATGCAAAAGTTTGAAGTTATTTGTTCCTCTGCCCAGGCACGGAAGGCCGAAAACAGTTA
Organism: Symsagittifera roscoffensis; assembly: GCF_963678635.1. Lineage (NCBI taxonomy): Eukaryota > Metazoa > Xenacoelomorpha > Acoela > Convolutidae > Symsagittifera > Symsagittifera roscoffensis. The sequence continues at coordinate 37,628,599 of NC_087064.1, read as the reverse complement.
CAGCAAAAACGTCCAGAGTTGGACATACAATCTACAACTACAAAATCGCTCATGCGATCGTTGGAAGACACTTTTGCCATAGAGAGAGTTATTGCATTCGAACGATACAATTTGAATTATCGTAAACAGAAGAAAAATGAGTCACTAGAGCTGACTTAGTGGAACTCGCATCAAGAGCAGACTGGGGGGACCGCGAGGACGAATGGGTTCGGGACGTGTTCATCGCACACATGCATAATGATAAGATTACAGAGGAATTACTATCAGAAACCCGTATGAACACGCCAGCAGATGAGAAAAAGGTATTGAAGATAGCAGAACTATGTAATCTACATCATTCGGATCATCATCATCAACTGCTACAAAACAAAACCAAATGGTTATATTCAACCTCGAGGCCGGGCGGCCAACCACAAAATACACCCCCGAATAAACATTTTGACGAAAACCTTGAAACAAGCGTGGTTTTTGACGCATCAACTTCTGGTCTAGGAGTAGCTGTAGAACAAAACACATCACAAACTTAAGTTGCGATCGCATTCGCGTCAAGGTTTTTGAATTCTTTGGAAGAAAAAGCTCAGCAAACCGTTTATACAGATCACCAAGTTTTAATCAGCGCATTAAATGCAAGCGAAAGATCAAAAGTTAGTCAACGTACACTAACAAGATGGATCGATCGGCTAATTCCTTTCAATTTTGACGTAAAACATTTGGCCGGGAACAAAATGGGATTAGTTGACTACATGGACCGAAATCCGTTTGGATTAACAATACCGCCTAGTGATTATGATGAAGAATTTGTTGTGACGTCAATCAACTCATTCATAATTAATCGTAAAGTGATTGACAACTTAATCTTAAATTAACCGGCCAATCAAAAGCCAGCACCGAATCGACTGATCAAAAAAACGCGGGGAAAATAAAAGAACACTAACAAGCCAATCTAAATCTCAAGTGCAATCTGAACAATTCACACACCGCACAAGCAGACAATTATCTCAACAAAATCTCACCCATTTGCTGACAAATTATTCCAAGATCTAGTCGGAAACTGAAACACTGAATAGGAAACTCGATTTTGTCAATTTCGCACAATCACTGCCAAGCACAAAAATGATGCGGAAACGAACTATTTACGAAGTATTTGAAGGAGGATTTATTCCGGAAAACGAAGGTCACACAGATCGTAACAGAACAAGTTGTCGAACAAAAAAGTGGCAAGGAGAATCCGATCGGGAGGAGAGCCTCTCAGATCCACGATGGCATAGACGAAGAACAAATGAAAGACAAAAAAGCCATCTAGACACTACACCAACACCAGCCACAATCAAGGACAAGAGAAAAAATATCAAACGAGCAACTGAAAAGGAAGAAAACAACCACCATTCCAAATATCGCTTTCTGTGACAACATCACACATCAAGAGAAATCGAGTAAAAAATCAACCATTGAAACCAATTTTGACATCGGAATTACACACTCACAAACAAAAGAGCAGACTAAAACATCATCTTCCACACAAATGGAGCCAAAAAGTCAAAGCACCGATACACAAACCAAACTATCGACCGAGATAAAAAATATATATAAGAAAATTGCGTGAGCCGCGTGGATCCAAACAGAGCAAGTCAGGAGAAAACTCAGCCAAACGTGGAACTACCCACAATGACATCAACACACAACACAGACACAACTAGAGGCCAGCCATGAAAAGGTAATAAAAGGACTGGTAACTAAAATCCAGAAATCGAGGAGGACACCCCACTGTACCGGAAAAACTTGCAGAAAGTGATGGGCCAATACTGGTACAATATACGACACCGCCTTCCCGTACAAGATGATACCTGCTTTTGACGAGCGGGTTGTACTCCCAACTCAATTCTGACAGACAGTACTCGATAGTTTAGACCTTACCCATCCCGGATCGGCGGCTATGCAAGATCTCTGTCAATACATCTGGTTTCCCCACATCCCCAGATCAATTGAGCAGATGACACAAGTCAAATTTGTACCGAGCAAGATAAAAACTCAAACAAAAAATTAGGAAAAAACACTCATTCCAAATGGAACCTGTTGTCGAACCTAACAAAGAGTTATAATTAGATTTTGTGAGACCTCTCCCGAATGAACTAAATAAAGATGCATATATACTAGTTGATACAGATTAGTGGTCAAAGTTTTCAACAACTTAGTTAGTTTGAAACACGACAGCAGACGTCGCAATGAATTTTATGCAACGATATATATCAAATAACGGAGAACCACGTAAGCTAAGATGCCATCTGTCACAAACATTTCGAGCCGAAAAATTTCAATTTGTTTTGCAAATCAAATAAATTAAAACTCCTCTTTGCACCGGTTGATGACCACAGATCAATAGGGGTGGTAGAAATATTGATATAAACACTCAAATGGCGACTCTGAGTAAAGAGAACTGCACGAACAACACTCCGTTCAAATTAGCCTCGGTTGACGCAGAAATTATCAAATGTTACGCATATCTCCAAGCTAAAACTCCATTTTCAAACATACTAATTAATAGTTCACCTAACATTTTAAATTGGGAAAACGCCAAACACGCCTGTTCAGATCGAAAACATTATGCATTCTCCAATTTCATCGGAAATAATGCAAGACCTCCAAAAGTTGTCGGAAGACGGAGTCACGATAAAGAGATGAGTCCCGGAGCCTGCAACCATTCATCACACACCAGCCAAAATTATCCCACAGCCATCAGACACAGGTGTGAAAACCAGGCGAGCTTTAGCTCTTGAAAAAGAGAACCTAAATGAAAAATTTAAAGTCATTCAGCAAGAGATCCAACCAATTATCGAAAACGAATAGAACAAGTAGCACGGAAAACAATTAATTTAGCAACGAAAACGAAAGACCCGAAAACTTTTGAACAAAAACAAAAAAAAACTATCGATAGGAAAAACTTAACATACACGCGACACTTAGCGTGGGTACAAACAAAAGGAAAACAACCAAGACTACTGAGAAATAGTGGGGTTGCGTTCGTTCCTAATCCTTTGATCTCCGGTCCATGATGATCGTCACGACTTAGCGACTACGTTACATATCAATAAGCTCGGTGAACAAGATCTTGTTTGCGTTTTTTATATATTGAAGACCCTGACGCATCACAACACCCTATGTTCCGAGAGGACATAAACGGGACTACCAGTGAAGTTAACTCAAAAGGAGTTACAAGATAGCCCGATCAAAAGAAAGCTACAGGAAAACGAACAAGGGGAAATCATATAAAACGAACACCAGGCAGGGAAATGAAGTTCCATACGGTATCAAAGAGAGCGGAAGCCCAAAAGAAGCAGCCGGAAAGCAATCTATCAACCTCGTCGCGTGACTCAGGGTCATCGAATTCGGAAAACACCGCACCATTCCCAAAGCTGGTAAGCAAAAAAGAAGCCACCAAACTGCTGGAACCGACGAGAAAATCAAGTCGAACCAGACAATCAACACTAGCCGGGGCACTGGGGAACCCAGCCCCGATAAATGCCATAGGGAACGTGATCCATTACCGGCAAAACAATTCTCAATCGAATTACCCACGAACAAAACACCAGGGAAATGCTAAGACATCAAATCAACTTTCTCAACGCCAGGTCCAAAACTCAGCCTAAAACTCTCATCTCAGAGATGGGATTTTATGAGAAATTGCCGGAGTACAAGGCCTGCGTAAAATTTTTGGAGGCCATAAAACCGAAGGTGAAGCAAAAAGAGGAACAGGCAATGGAGACTATCGTCTTGGTCTCCCCTGCAGACAGCCCACAGAAAAAGCAAGATATGGGGGTTCTCGTAACAAACATACACAGCAAGAAAATCGAGAACACAGAGTCAGACCATAAAAGAGATGACATCGAGGAACACCAAGAAAAACAACTAAAAGAGTATCAGGACGATGAAAAAATCCAACAGGAAGTGAGGAAATATAAAGAAACAGTGTAGAAGCCTGATATCTGATGAGGGCTTAAAACTCAACATTGTCCTTATGGGACACAAAAACTCCGGTTCTACTGGGACCTGAAAGTCAAATCTTATTTTTTTGTGTTATTTTTTTCACGGGTGGGGGGGGGGAATATCAACCGGCCGGATTAGCAAAACAAAGATAAAGATTGATTTATATTGATGTTAGCTCACTGCGTTGAATTGGTCACTTCACCTTGTATGATGTTACGAAACGTTATGTTGGTTAGAACATAAATAGAGACTTTCCGAGCTAGTTGTTTTATTTGAGTTCTCAGTTGATATTTTTGTCGTTTACTAATCCGTTCGGATTCAATTTTAACTGTTATCATACCTCGCGGTATGGCAACTCCTATAACGTCGAACCACTTAGCCAGACACAGGCCAAAAATCACACGAATTTTCAAACTCAAGGCCTAATACCCAAGGGCGCAAACGTGAACAAAACAAGAAAAAAAACAGGATCAACCATATAGGCCATGAAGAGATTTATGACATGAAGAGAGTAAGTAGAGGTTTCGATAGTGACAGAAACTCAGACCTGAACAATGATAGGACAGCTCAGAACAGTTCAACGGTGACGGCGGATATGACGGGATATCAGATTGCAGTTGAAATTGCAGAGGAAAATCTATGAGAGGAATTCTCATACAATTAACCTGACCGTAAAGTTGAGAATTCAGCAATCAAAGTTAGCCTAAACAAAAAATTTGAAATACTGCAAGATCTGCTGCTTCGCATAATGTGGTTCTTTAGTTAAAATAGACTTAGCCCTCTTTCCAGATGAACCAGTTGTAAATTCGGATATGAGGACTGGTACCAAACATTTCTTCAGAGGGATGAGTGGCAATCGACCGTAGTAGCCGTGGCATTGATTTCTAGTTTACCTAGAGATGAAGAGAGACAAGAAATAATTCTTGAGCTTGTTAGCTTATGAGAGGGACAGTAGTATTGACTGATCTAGAATTAAGCATAAATAAATACTTTCAAAAACTTTTGTTTATGGAGCTTTCAGGCATATTTTTTCAACGTTTCGAATGCTTATTACGCATTATGGAATATGTATGACCAGCATTGTTTTAATCCGAGGATCTCTTTGGCTCATTGAAGGCTCAGCGCTGTTGAGCTCCTTAGCTAAACCAAACTAAGTTTTGTGACACTTCTTTTTTTCGTTCCGACATTGGAAGGTACATTGAAGAGCGCGGAACATACATGCTCGAATTGGTTTTTTAATCAGACCAATTCGAAGGGGCCCATAAAGTGCGTACACCACTACAATTGCCTACCATGAAACTAGCTACACCGCTCGTTTTGTATTTTGATGCTGAAAGTGTAATACACACTGACAAAAATGGTTTCGGATCAATTTAAATTGATTTTGAATCGATTTTGAATCAATCCAATTCGATTAAAAATGTACTCTTCAAAAACTGAAATGGGTTTTAAATCGAATTAAATTGATCTTTTTTGAAAATTTCGGACCGCTTTAAATCGATTTGGATGGATTTTCCGCCTCACTAAAATCCATCCGAATCTCACTTAAATCCATCTGAAATTTACTAAAATCCTTTCAAATCTTTTTTAAAAGTCTCCGAAGTTGATTGATTTATTAGTCTGAAAAATTCACTTCAATTCAATTTTAATCGATTTCTTGCATACCCGGTAAAAACATGCAATTGGAAAAAAAATTGAACTTTTTCTCGGTTTTCTAAATAAAAATACACGTGCTAGATATGTTATAGAATTCAAGAAAATGGTCCAAAAAAACTGATTCTGAGCTCAAAAACAAGCAATGAAATCATCAATAAAAAATCGTTACTGTAAAGTAGATTATGGGCAAAAACCTATACAACAAACTAAGAGAATCGTCAATAAAAATGAATTTTTAACATTACGACGCCAAACTGTGCAGTGGATACGCGCACAATTTTGTGTCTGTATGTTCCTGGATTCCAGGAACTAATCTTTAAACATGTTCCAAAAAGTAAATGGATTCCACTTACAAAAATTCCGTGAATTCCAAGAACAAATAACTATAAAGTAAAATTTGTCGACACATTTGTTGTGTTGTGGATTCCGCAGCAAGCGAATATAGCTAATTGTTCTGGATTCCGCAACTGTAAGTGGAATCCGCAAACGTGAGTGGAATCCGCATACTGTAAGTGGATTCCGATTTTTTTTACAGAACTTGCATACGAACGATTAAAAGCTAGAGCTGGAATTCTTATCCATTTTCAGCGGAACCTACGAACAAATCTTAAAACTTTGATTAACTAAATCGGTGGTTGTCATTTTAAGTATTCGGGATGCATCGCCCAGCAAACAATTTTTGGGATCATGTTTTCATAAATAATTTTGGTTGGGAGTGTTTAGACGCAATGCACAGCAACTCACCGATTTGACAGTTTTGGGATTCCATTGATCCCAAATACTGGCCAGTATTTGGGATTGATGAAATCCCACATACTGGAAAAATATGGAATGAATTCATTAATTTGAGTCATTGGCTTGAGAAAATTTAGAAACACAATGCACATCATATCGCCAAATTAGGTCAGTGTTTGGGATTCCATCAATCCCAAATACTGAAGCTGGGTCTTTGACAGGAATTGGGATCAAACGTTAGGCATTTCAAAAGTTAGTTGATCAACGTAGTAATTTAGTAATTGGGATTCAACTTGCTGGTAACCACCTTGTAATTAAAAGATATAACTTTAAACGCTACTACAAATATACAGATATGTAAACGGAATCCGCAAACAAAATGGGGATTCCACTTCCAACTTGCGGATTCCACTTAAAATTTGCGGATTCCGCTTACAGTTACGGAATCCGCTTACAATGCACAGATTGTACAATTTGGCCTCGTAATGGAGCTCAAACATTGGGAAAAAATTATGAAAAACTATCACTGAAGGTCAGATTATGAGCAAAACCTATGTAACAATTCAAGAAAAGGGTTAAAAAATCAAAACTTGAGCTCGAAAATCTGCGGTAAAATCATCAAAAATTACCATTGTAAACAGGATATTGGGCAAAAACTGATAATTTCCGAAAAAAAATCTACTTATTTTGATTTGAATCTGTTTTAATTCCCATAAAAACAAAAGAAAAATAAGACTGAAATAATTGGGTTTTAATTGATTTAATATCGAATTAGAACCATTTCGTTTTAACCCAATGTACAAATATCTCAAGTCAATCTTCCTCTTTTCTGTTCAGTCTTTGTACTTTTTTCGTTCTAAAATGATCTCAATTATTTCTACATTTTGTTTCATACTAAAATCGATCCCAACCGATTTTGTTGGTGCAGGTAGTAAAGTGGTGAGTAAACACGGCCGCCGTTTTCATGCTGATCAAGGGATCTATACACCTAGGGAGTGAAAAGTTTGTAAAATTGGTCTGAAGAAAACACCTCGAGCATTCCTCATTTTCTACTGAAGTCGTAAAAAAACACCAAAAACTGTCCGACTCAGTTTCATTCTGATATGAACTAAAAAAGACAATTTCCCGCCACAAGAGATAAATTTAGACAAATACATTTCATCGGGGTTTTTCGATTTAAACTTCAGACCTGTTTGAGTGTCATACTTCTGCGGATTAAGCACTAAAACTTTACCAAAGCCAGCCAATTTCCTGATAAAAATTAACCTGATAGACTTTTGACTCATAAGTTTCTTTTCTGAATTTTCTTTATTAGATATCTCGGGTTGACCAAAGGGAAGTGTGCAATTCCATACGCTTGCTTTAAAAAAAACAAGACTGCTTGTGTCACCGCAAAGCCCTGAATGCCGCGACTGTCTTTTAAGGTCTATACAGCAGTAAAAACATAAAAAACTTTGTGAAATAAAATAAAATGATTTTTTATATATGCGTTTTTTTTTGTGAATTTCATTCCCCTCAAGCTATATAAAATACAAATAGATAAATTTTGCTCCTTATAACAAATTAATTATGGCAGAAAAGCTCCCTTCAACCAAATTGGAATTATTTCTAAGACGGATTGAATCTCCGCTTAAGCGTTAATAGCTCGAAATATATCGCGCGTTAATTGTCCCGAATTGACCTCATACATTTACGAAAATTGATCACAAATGAAACATTTTTATAAATTTAAGCTCAAGACAACAATTTTCTTTGAGTGGTATGAAAGAACTTTGTCAAAAAGGACTAGTTAAACAGACAAAGTTTGTCTGAAGAAAAAAACCACCTCGAGCACAAATATTACGTTACTTTTGTTACGAAAGTCGAAACAATAAGCATTCAACAAATGTCCAACAAAACTGCACGGTCTTTTGAAATCGTGCTTTGTGACATAAAAATTGGTTTATCGTCAAAATTTAGTGAATGTATCTTCATAATAAAAATTGGTTTATCGTCATAATTTAGGCGCAAAATTTAGTTTGTGTAGGTCTCTGGGATCCCGATACAAGTCTTTAAATATGTTAAATTTTTGTCGGATAATCAAAGAAAAAGAAAGATCAAAAGAAGATCAGAGAGGGCGTCCTTGTAGCGGAATCCGATCCTAATTCTCAAAATACACAGTTTGGCCTCGAATTAGAATAAATGAAATTAACCTAATAAACAAAAGTAACCACATTGAGATATGTTTCACCACGATAATTCTCAAGATTACATGAACATTGAATTTTAAGAGTTTTATTTTCAATAATCGCAACTTTTTAAAGTGATCGGATCTAGAACTCTTTTTTGATTTTCACACTAATGCTTATATGCGAAAGTTTACCGCAAAAGTAAAAAAAATAGATTTTCAAAAACTCGGCAGATATGAATCTAATATGCTCTTGATGGGATAGGCAAATCTTCAGAGAACTTTTTGATAAGTCACGACAATTCAATTGCTCGAGCATATTGATTTTCTGTGCTCTCTTGACCATTAAACTGATAGTCTTTTTTGCCAAAACATCCTGCACCACATGTTCATTTTTTACTCGTTTATATTTGAACATTTTGACGCCAAAGGTAGGCTTATAACAACTTTGAGTGAATTGGCTCGAAATGGATGCGGTTAAAAAGAACCCGAGGAGGACTCTTTACGTTGTGAAGAGGTCAAAAATCCTGCTCCTGATATGTTAGAGTTTGGCATGGAGCCGATATAATTTTGAAAGTGGCCCGGGTTGATAGCTTTTAACACTTCTTAACTCCTTGCTCTATTTTCTCAGATGCTTTTAGTTGATAATGCAGAATAAAATGCTCATTCATTGTGGAAAGTCTCTGCAATTTTGAGAAGGTCACCGTGAGCTACTTAATTTTGGGGGCGATACAAATATCAATTTTGCAAACTAAAACTGCAAGAATTATTAACCATGATGTGTTTCCTTCACACTTTTGTAAAGTTCAGAAAAGCTTACTTTTTAATTGTAAATATTTCACTAATTCTAGCCCC
>NC_087064.1:37404515-37619005 GCF_963678635.1 Symsagittifera roscoffensis | reverse complement strand
AATTTTTTTCCGAAGTTTATATTTTTGTTGTCCTAGAAAAATTTCTTGAAAAATCACGTGGGAAAAAAGAAAGTACAAATTAACTGCATCACTTTTATTATAACTTTTTAAAGTGTACAAAAAAAAGGCATAGAAAAACAATATATAGATTGCCCGTTGCTGCGCATACTCTTGAAAAATGTGCAATTTTTTTTTGTTTTAAATCACTGTCGTTTTTGTGTGTGGTGTGATAAAAATTCTGTGTAAAAGACTAAAAATTAGAATATTTGACAATTTCAATGAAATAGGTAAAATGGTTATGAGTTTTTGTCAAAAACTGACTAGAGAAAAACACAAAAAAAAAAACATTAAAAAATCAAGGAAATTGTCAAATTCTTTTTTAGAGAATTTTCGAGTTGTTTTATTCCAAAAATGGCGTTAAAATTCCAAAAAGAATTTTATGGAGCAATCAAACCAACCAAATTAAATTTGGTTATCTGGAATGTAGTGGCACTGTACTGTATTGTTTTGACTAGACATTGGGTACACCCTGCCGCAGATTGCTTCTGTAGCAATGGTAGAAAATTTTCATTCGAATTTCTTTTCTTTATTACAAAGATCAATGATACGATTCTTTCAAGATTAACAAAGAAGATAACTTTATGTGGATAACCGGTTGCTCTGCAAGTAGTCCAGAATGTTCCCTCCAAGTGCATTAAAAAAACTACAAAAAAAATGTTAAGCGATAAAGAAAGCTAGTGAATTAGTCGTGAAAAATAAACGAATTATGCCAAACAGACAATATTTGATTTTTAAACAAAAATGAAAAACATCAAACTCTAAAAACTTTTAAAACCTTCTCTTAAATTTTTTGTGGAGAAAGTTTTCAAATTAAAAAAAAAAATTTTTGTTCCACAAATTCAATTCGATTTTTCTCAACAACGGAAATTTTTTCTGGATTTCCTAGTCAAATTTAGTTCGAACAATGACTGAAAGATATTTAATTTAATATATCACTCGACACAATTAGATGACACTTTTTTCTGGTTGTTGTTTTTGGGTGGAAAAATAAAAAACAACAAGGAAATTGAAACACCTGCTTACAAACATCTTTCTCTTTTTTCAATGGTCAGAACAATCGGCAGATAAGAATAGTTGCAAGTTGTTGCTTATTTATGAAAAGCGGTAAAAGTTTGTATAAAATTCAGGCAGTATTTTTGTATTCTGTTTTTTTCGGACTGTAAATACTACGCTGGCACAAATAAAAAAGAGCTTAATTTTGGCATCAAATTAATTCAATATTAGTTATATTCAATTTGATGTTTGTCAGGATTTTTTGCTGATATCCTAAAAAATTTAAATTGCTTGTCAAAACTGTTGTTCAGATAATTCAATACAAGAAAAATTCATCATAAGCCGTATAAAAACCAACTTAGTTGCTTTCATTTATAATTCATATTGCATATGCCAACCAACTAACAGCTTCGTTTTCAAAAAACAGATACCAATAAGGTTTTTGTCAGAAAAAATATTCTAAGAAAAAAATTGAATAATCAAGCAACTTTTGTCAAATTTTTGCCATTTTTTTTGGAATATTTTTTCTCATAAATTTGCTAAAAAGCTTCAAAGCTTAATATAATGAGGCAAAAATCAATTCGGTTACGTGGCATAATTTGGCACCGTAGTGGATAAATGTTGAGATCACACTGCTGCACATTGCTATAGTGAAAATGGTAAAAATTTCTTCTTTTGAATTTCCTTTCTGAAGTACAAACTCTAATGATACGAGTCTCTTAACTTTCACAAAGACATTAGCCTAATTTGAATAGCCTAATATACTTCAAAAATTTTATTACTCAGAAGATTTTGGCCGAAAAATTCTATTTAGGAAGCAATATAAATAATCTGTAAAAACAGTCAAATAACAAAAGTTTTTTGTTTTTGCATAATTAGGAAATTTGTGTAGTATTTTGGCAAAATTGATATTTTGATAGGAATAAAACTCATTTTGGGCAGCATTTAAAACTTCTAATATATACAATTAGTATACAGCTTTCATATTCTTCTCTTCCTACTTTTGTCAATTTCAAGTCCAACTTAGTAAGGAGAAAAAACTTTGCGGTTTTTTTTGCCTTGGGCTTTCATCGATTAAAAGGTAAAATTGGCTTAATCAATTTATATTTTTTTCCTTGAAAAGAATTCATTATTTTCTGCAATTCAAGTCTAGACAAATTCTAAAATTAAAAAAAATACTATTTGCATTCTACTATTTGCAAAATTTTCCCCCAAATAGGTATTTATCATTGCAAAAGATGCTCATTTTATTCTGTTGGAGGTGCTTATTTTATTCTTTTCGGTTTCAAACGGAAATCTACAAATAACTGTGATGACAGAGATTGGTAAGCTCGTTTTGATGCGATAAAAACAAATTTTGCTCTGACTGAGATTATGACAATAAATAAAATTGCCCACACGCACCTTGACAACCATTATTTCTCCAACTGAAATATGCATTTACAAGAACTATTGATTGATGAATAGTGGAAAATGTTGTTAACTTTAAGTAAATTGAAAAAACTTTGATTTCTGATATCGAAGAAAATGAGGAATTTGTATGCTTGGTTTGGTTTTTTTTTGTTTGGAACTGTTTTACAAAAACAGACTGCGTGTGGGTATCGATACAAAAATGTTTGGAGTTCCAAGCGAGCATGCTTGACACTAGCATAAATGCGGTTGGAAGTGCTGATTAGTGGTTCAGAAATTCAACGCGCAAATTGAAAAGTCAAACTATTCCGCGCTCATTTCGTTTAAAATTCAGTTGATGCAAACTAACAGGTCAATTAAATACAATTCAGACATTTGTATTTCAAATTGACAGCCAAAAAACTGTAAATCCTTTTAATTTTATTGAACTAAGACCACAGGCCAGCTAAGGTGCTGTCGGAACTCCTAGGTTTTTGTGAATAGGTTGGCTTCTTTCCATCTACAATCGGCAAGTTCATCTGCTTTGACCCTTTCATTTGCTTGATATCCTTATGGTTTCCGGTGGGTCTCCTTTTGGTTTATGTTATGTTTGTGTCGCTGTGACGTCGTATCGGGCCTACATGCTCCAGAATTATTTTGCAAGGCTCGATGAGCAGCAGCACAAGCCAGTTGCTCACGATTTTCCAAAAAAACGCATTTATCCAGGTTTGCTTTCCTGTGTTCAGCAAAAACTTTCGAATTGATTTGTACTAACCACTTATGCTAGTCCACATGTCTTGAAATGATATGTTTCAGTTTCCTTTTCTGCCCTCAAAATAAAATTAAAATGTAAATTGAAAAAATTGGAGAGCCACGCAATATACTTTGGGTTCTCCTCAGAGTCGAAACCAGGCCTGAATTTGCATCAATTTTTTTTAGCAAAAAGTAACTTCAAACTAAATGTGAAATTTAAAAAGTCAAAGTTGAATAATTCCATTGGCCGCAGCCGATGCTAGCAATTGGATTTGGCAGATTTTTGCCGCAGAAAGGGAGACACGATTGGCTGTCCAGGTTTGCCCAGCCCCCTGAAGTACCGCTCCCTCTGGGCGTTTGTAGTTTGAACGGTGAAAGGTGTGAACTCTTTTAAAGCCAGGACCGGGCCCGGCCCTGTTGCATACCCGAAAAATGAGGCCCGAGCCCGGTCCGGGCCCTGTTCCAACTCTGGTTCTCCTCCGCTATTTAATTAACCACGTTGTCGTATAGGCCTTATTTTCTGGGCAAAGGCTACATGCTTTTGTATAAAGCAAATTTTAGTTTTTTTTTTCAATTTCAAGCTGCTTTAGTGGTCTTTTCCATCATAAAAATAGTTGATGTCATACATACGGGGTAGTATCCGTAGTAAAAGTCATGGTGCTAAACATTCTTGCAGTCTAAGTTACTACTGCTAATTGACACCTGCCAATTAAAGTAATGTTTCACGGATTAGTTTGACGCCCTCTCTCTCTCTCTCTCTCTCTCTCTCTCTCTGTTGCTATTTATATTTTTTCAGAAACCAATTTGTAAACAATTCGATATCCATTGTATTGTTATAGAATTCTTAACTTAGTTTAGTTCAGTAGTTCTAGGGATATCTCATGGCGCAGCCAGCATTCGTACAATCGGATGACAGAACGGATCTGTAAGGAAAACCAGTATTCTGGGGAAAAGTATCTGCAGATGCCCCCGTACCCCGTAAAGAAAAGATAATTCTTTCTGGCAATATCTCTCAAAGAAGGCTGTGACCTATTACACTACTATCAGATCCAGATGCTGTATTCGACGTTCCACCACGAAAACCAAAAGCAATACCAACCTCAGAAACACCGGATGAAATGAAAAATAGAACAGCACGAGACGCTGCAGCTATCCGAAAAGTGACGGAAAGCAATTCGGAAAGGAGAAGAAAAGGACCTCAAACCGGCCAAAACACGTATCACCACAAAGCGGATAACCGGGTTAAATCCGGACTTTTCTTTGCCCACGGAAATGAAGGGAAGAATAGATTTCTCCGACAAAATCTACGCACAAACTTAAATACAATAAGTTTCAAAAATTTTCATAGCTTGTGCAAATCACTCTTCAGGAGAGAGAAAAACTATATCATAGAAAGAATGCAATTATACAACGCGAACCAGGTTGACACAGAAGGCCTCGAAGTTTTTTCTCTTCGGTTGTCAAGACAAGCAGCGAAAAGCGGTTTGACACAAGTCACTGAAAAGGAAGTAATACGTGATATTTTCATGGCCAAAATGAAGTTCTCCGACATCCAAAGAGAGCTTTGTCGGGTAACACCATAGACGACACGTTAAAAGCATCCCTTTTACATGAAAACGGTTATGCGACGGCTAAGGTTTTACAACAGCAAAACGCATTCGGAGGCGGTACTAGAACTTTAATCATTTTAAGGTTAAACAGGAACCATAATGCCAATCCGATCGAAGAACAACGTCCAAAGCAAGATGAACTGAGCACAGGGCAACATTTTAAACCAGAACCGTATGAATTTTAATTCAAGTCAAAGTCAAAAGTCGGGAAAGCAGAGCTCCTTTAAACCTAGTTATTTTTGCGGCAACAACTTTACACTCGAACAGAAAGACAACTGTGCAGCTTGAATGTCAATTTTAATCTATGTGGGAAAGAGATAGTTTCGCAAAATTCTACAACTCCACAGGTAGACAACAACATATCAGATGAAGAACACGAAGAAACGACAAATTTTATTGACCCCGACAGCAAACACGAAAATTCAGTTGTAAGCGTCAAGGAGGTAGACAACATCGGAATCTCGTTCAAAACCTTAGAGAATATCAATGCTAGAACTGGGAAAATAAAATGTTGGAGAGCCACAATTAGAGCGAAAGGAGCATTATTCAGCGCGACTATTGATAAGGGAAGTCCGGCATCTTTTGTCAACAAAAAGACAGCCGATATGTTATTATCCAAGAACCCAAGAGCAAAGATATTAACAATTCAAGAAAGACCAATCACCACGTCATATGTCCATTACAATCACAGATCTCTTTTCCTTTTTGGAAAACTATTAATAGATATCAACTCAAACGGTTGAGTGAAGAAGAACGCAAAAACGCAAAAAATATAATATCAGAAATTAGAACACGTTGCTTACTATGTTTAGACTAACAACCTGACCTGCTATTGTGACGAGACAACTGAAACTACCAAATAAAGTAACCGCGATTGCATTATCAGAGAAAAAAACCGAGTCGACAATATCAGAAAAGAGGAAAGAACATATCGTCAAAAGATATGAAGACGTCTTCAGCAGATTGGGCAGGTCAAAAAACCATAAAATATCTACACTTTTCAAGTTATTATCTTATAAGAAAAAAGTAGACGAGTCCAGATTTTCATACAAAAGATGTCGGCAATGAAATCGGAAACTAATTAAGGAGGGTTACATTATCAAATAAGAGAAAAATACGAGTGACCATGTCGTAGCCCCGGTGGTAATAACGGCGAAGAAGGACGGTGCAGTAAAACTGGCGATGGACGCCGAGCCGACGAATGATCAAATTTTCAAAAAGATACTCCAAATGCCAAATTCACTAGAGCTTTTAGACTTAGCAGCCCAAATCATAACATCAAATTTAAGTCTAGATCTAACGTATGCATTCAGTCAATTGAACCTAGATGAATCGATCAGTATACACTGTAACTTTAAAACTGTTTGTAGAGAACACACGGGCACATAGATTCAAAACAGGTTTCTACAGATTGACGGACATGTCTTAAACGTTTTAAAAGGCGATGGATAGTTCGGCGGCACTCCTGGAGTATTCTGCTTTTTAGATGATATTTTAATCGTTTCGAAAGGAAACATACTAGATCATAACAAAATTTTCGAGGAAGTCATAAGAAGGACAGATGCAGAAAGTTTGGCGTTAAAACAGTAAGTGCAAGTTCCGCAAAGAATCTCTAACATGGTTAAGACTCGATATACTCAATAGGCATCAGACCGATGCATTCGAAACTAGAAGTAGTCCTGAACCTATCACCTCCGAAAACACTAAAGCCATTGAAAATATTTTATGGGGGTATTGAACCACGTATCTAGATTCATCCCAAATCTCCAGATGGCCACAGAAGCTTTTTGACCATCACTGAATTTAAGCAACAACATCAAATTTTTGTGGGGGAACCACCAGATTTTAATATTCAAGTGATTATTGCAGATGATAGCAGACATAACCGAAATATATTATTACAGTCATTCAAAATATTCGCGAATAAAATACGACGCTGGTCACAGCGGCCTAGGTGCCGCCTTAGAACAGGAAGTTGAACCTTGAATTTGAGCACCAATCGCATTTACTTCCAGGTTCCTCTATATCGCAGAACAAAAATACAGAACAAACGTGCCCGAACTACTAGCAGCCCTATGATCGTGTGATTTTTTCCGTAATTACTTTGAGAAACTTGTTTCATATACTGACAGACCATAAAGCAATAAATTCTGGATTAACAGAAAACCGGGGGAATCGAACACACCAATCGAGACTAACAAGGTGGGCAGACGGGATGCTACCATTTGACTAGACCATATCTTGTATCGCGGAGG
Organism: Symsagittifera roscoffensis; assembly: GCF_963678635.1. Classification (NCBI taxonomy): domain Eukaryota; kingdom Metazoa; phylum Xenacoelomorpha; order Acoela; family Convolutidae; genus Symsagittifera; species Symsagittifera roscoffensis. Next base: position 37,611,945 of record NC_087064.1, on the reverse strand, counting down.
AGGAGTTTGGTATGGCAGATTATCTATCTCGTGACCAAAAATTACCGGCACCATCAATATCCCAATTCGATGAACAAATTGCAATTAAATCTGTTAAAAACATTGACATAGCTTGTAGAAATATCCAGGTGGATAAAGTTAAGAATTTGTTTGAGGGTTCAGAAATCGAAAACGTCAAAGCTATCTAATCAGATCAATATAATGCTCTTAAACCGGAAGAGAGCGTCGGATTAGGAGATAATATTTTCAACCAATAGAAAACGTTCCGCCAATTTTGCGAAGTTCCGCATGAGGCGGCACTCATGAGTTCGAAAGTTCTGATCAACCAGGGAAGAGAACGCTAAATCATGCAAATTTATGCACAAACTACAGCCAATGAAAAAGCAGTATGGCTATATAGTCCCAAAAATTTGGAAAATCTTTGCCTCCGAACTTACAGTCAAATTCATGTTCACAAAATCATCATTTTTTTCATAATATCAGTTTTTTGTGACAATTAAACTTCAATTCCATCAAGTTTCAATCCAATTTCATCAATTATTTCCAAGTTCAATATATCGAAATTCGCAAATCAATTCCAACAACGAACTCAAGTTCAGACAATGTCAGCTAAGACATTTAATCGGAAAGGGTTATCGGTTCGGCAATTACATCAAATGTCAGGTGCAGAGCGGCGAAAAGACTGTCAGAATCACAATTGCTAGGAACAGGAAGAGACCAGTAAAAGAATCCCCAAAAAGGAAGTTTAAGCTGAAAACAACTACGCCAAAACTCTCTTGAAACTCATTGCAGATTGCAGAAGGCGGCCAAACTTAACTCGATTATCACTAGAATTAATAAGATTACAACAGGGATCCTACCAACGATTTCCAAGCGCCGGAAATCACTCACAACAGGATTGACAGATCTTCTAGATGCAGATCTGTTGGGGTTATTAACATCAGATAACAGTCAAATAGCACCACTTAGGAAGTACATCCTAACCAAAAACAGAGAGGGGTTTCTTCGCTTGGTAAATTCTTTATCTGGATTCTGGGACAATGCGACAGTCATTAATGATCGTGTCATTATTGACCGAGTGGCCGTTGCGATGTGATATAGGAAGGTGTTCATGAACAGACTACATCGAATTCATCCAGGACAGGAATCCATGATAGACGCGGCAGCTTATTTGTGGTGGCCAAGGTTGCCTCGTGAGATACACGACCAGTGCCAGAACTGCCGATGATGTTCGTTGTGTGGTAAGAATCTTAACTCTGCTAAGTTTTTTACTTCATCCAATAGTTACCTGGTCTTATGGATTCGAACGAAGAATTACAACTAGATTTTGCTGGACCAATGTTGAATAAAGAAGGAAAGAAACTCTACAATTTAGTGGCAGTGTATGCTACTCCAAATATACTTCAGCACTAATAAATAGGTCGACAGGAGCAGACAAAATCAAAAAACTTCGAACTGACTTTATACAAACTCATAGTACTCCGAAATCCATCAGGACCGAGAGGTTTTCCGGTTTTAAAAATAACAATTTTATGAATTTCTGTGAATATTCTACGTCATATCTTCTGCACAGTAGGAGGGCTAGTTGAACGTAGTAATGAAACGATCAAAAGGAAACTAGTTATTATGCAATCGTACCCAAACCTCTAAGAAATTCAAATTTTGAAGATATTAAAAGTACAAAACATGCTTTTATTATAAAATTTTCTTCGGCCTCCACTATGGATGGAACCATAAACCTTAGGTTTCTTTAGTCAGGGATAAATTAAATATGCTAACTCCGGAGGAAATGAGAGCAATCGGATTTCAGAAACAGACTCAAGGTGATACCAAAAGGGAAACAGAGGCACCACTGGAGATTGGAAAGAAACAACCAGAAGATAAGAAGATAGTAGTTCTCGAAAGCCTGACCAAAGCGGCCAGTGCCTGGAGAAATTTGAAACGGAATCTATCGCACGCCGAAGGTTCAGAGACTTTGAGGAGGTTAACTGAGCGCGTACCACTTCTTGCAGCCAGCCTGAGAAATTATTTATATCAGGGAATTCTCAGATTTAGGACAGAAAAAGACAAGAGTCTTAAGATTCTAAATAGTCCAGAATTTAATCTAGACTACGTAATCCGTAAAGAGTGAATGTACTCCGTAAAGTATTAGATGGTAAATCGGGGAAACCATTATTCAACCACACTTAGATCACTGATAAGGTCAAAGTGGTAAAGTGATAAGAAAAACTCATATCGCAATAAAACCGAACAAGGTTAGATATAACATGTGTGATTTAGATCATATCAATAAAGGAAGCTCATTAACCCCAGCAGCAAGTCAGCCAAATGTAACTTCTTCCTGTCCAGCGCATGGGAATTCTAAGTAGAATACCTACATATTGCCCAGAGATGACTTATCATCGGTTTCAATGTCGTCGGAAGATGTAGAGGTAGGACCAGCAACAAAAAAACCCAAAGATTCAGGCGTAAACATGCTGGACGAAAGCAAGTGCGTTGAAGAAAAAACTCGAGAGGAGTCGGCTGATTGCTAGAAGGGACACTAGATCAGAATAAACTCGATATTAGCTCTCACACTTTCCTCTTAGAGTCCATCAGAGGGACGAATCGAAGAATTACCAAGGAAGAAACGAGGTCTGGACAGCTCACCGATGACTCAGAAGATAAAAGAGACAGTGGCTTCAGAAGATGTCCAGATGAGGCCAGAAGGGGATGCACAGGAAAGTCAACCCAAACCAAAACTGGTCCCAACAGAGCCCCAATCTAAATGGAATCCAGATTTAACAGAGCCTCAGCTCAAGCAGACGACATTAGCAGCAGAAGGTCTGGTTACGCCAGAAACCAAAGAACAAAATCAGCCAAAAGAAAACAATCAAGTGGTGGTAACCCAAAATCAGGAGGAAGATAGAGCTGACATTACGATTGAAGAACCGCACGCACAAACGCCTACAAGAGCGTCCAGTCGGAATAAGAGACAAACGAGATTTTTTGGTAGACCACAACGCCATGCAGTCAAATTGGTAGACATGGACACAGTACCAGTGCTGCCGTCAGATCTGGCTCAACCAGAAGACAATTCACCGGGGCTGAGGGGTAGCCTTATTCCAGTGTCACCATGGGGAATTGTTCGAGACCGAATTTGCTGAAAGAAAGGGAGAAATGACCTCAAAGGGAGATAGTTAAGCCAAAACAAGTGAAAAAGAGATAAGTAAAATTTTGATTAAAACTTGTTTTTGTTTATTGAAAAATTTTCTCGATAAAAAAAAATTGAATGGGGGAGTGTCATATATACGGCGTAGCATCCGTAGTAAAGTCTAAGTTACTACTGCTAATTGACATCTGCCAATCCAAGTGAATGTTTCACGAATAAGTTTGACACTCCCTTGTTTTGCTTCAACCGTTGTAAGGTTACGCTTGATATTTATTTTTATAGAAACCAATTTGTAACCAATTTGATATCCATTGAGTCCAATTTACTGTTGCTATAGAATTCTGAACTTAGTTTAGTTCGGTAGTTCTAGGGATATCTCAGTTGATGCGAATGGTTGAGCTGGACTTTTTCAGATGGCCTTTTTTCTATACTAGGCTATTGTTTCATATTTGTATCTAAATTTATATGATATATTTTTTCAGTAGATATGAGCTGATTTTTTTTGGTGTAAAAACGTTATTTTAATGTCGAGTTTAAATTTTTTTATTAACTTGTTCGCTAAATCTTGGCGTTTAAATAGATCTCCATATTTCTTAGCGAGTTCTATTTTTTCTCACATTCAACCCCAGATGCATGAAATGTCATTCCGACTTGTTTGTTGCGCTCCAGTTTCTTATTCGACTTTTGCTCAATCCAGTTTCCCCTTTTGCTGTGATGCCTCTATCCGAAATACCTCCTTTTGCATTTTTCGTTAATTAGTTTCTATTTTCCTGATTTATGGTAAACTAGCGCTTCCGATTGATCAAGTGTCACTCTAATCAGCTCTTTTTGTAAATCTTCACCGACTACATTTAGCCTCATGATGTTTAAGCCCAACAATTTTTGGTTGTTCCAAAATTTGCATAGCTGTGTCGAATCTCTTAGAGCAGCATATAGATTGCTTCTGTTCGAAATAATTGTTCGAGGAACTTTCACAATCCCATTTTGTGACTGATGATGGAGTCTGTTTAGAGTCGATCCAGTTATATAATTCTTTTTTTAAACCATTTCATTTTGCTTTGTGAAAAGTCTATTTCTGATTGTTCGGTCTCTTTTTTAGATTGCAGGGTGGGGGCTTTTATAGCGCAGTTGTTTTTATGGGAACTCTAACTCCATGAATTCGTTTATCTTTTCTCTGCAAAGTTTCTTTCATATGTCAATATTGATATCTCTAACAATTGCTAATTCCATGTGCAGTTTTCATCTGTCCTAAGAAACAGTTGATTTCACTGATCGTGGGCTCTAAACGAATGCAATTTCTAATGTTTCTGTTTTGTTTAAAAAAAAAAGAAATTAATGAAATTAAGTCACAAATACTATTTAAGTTTTCTTTTATCGAACCAATGCTTTATATAATCTATTTCAGAAATCCAATTTTCTGGTTCAATTTAATGCCCCCTTCCCTCATGGAGCGGAAGCCCCCTTCCCTCATGGATTCGACTCCCTGCCGACCCAAAGGGTCCCCCTTAGGTACTTTTTAGGAAATCCATTTTTGGTCGACCGACCTTTAAATTTTTCTAAAGGCGCCTTTGGCGCCAATATATACTAATTTTGAGGGGGACCGCGCGCCAAAAAAAAACAATTTTTTTTGTCAAAATTTATCAAAAAAAGCCCAAAAACGGCTTTTTGACCTGTTTTTTCAAAAACTTGCCTGCGGCGCTTAAATTTTGGCCAAAACAGCATCTTTTTACTGCTTTAGATCTCGGAAATCAACTTGATCGTCCTAAAAAAAAGGTCGTCAAAATTTTCATTTTTTTTAAATCCACCCCCCACCTCGAGAAAATCCGCCCCTGTATCTGATTATAGTTTCCTATCGTAAGTCATAATAGTTATAGCACACAATCACTCGGCGGCAGGTACGATTGGAGAACAGTTTTATAAAACTTTCTGCCAGTTTCTGAAACAGTTTAGCAATCGCAGCACAGTTTTAATGCTAGAACGATTGGTCGGTTTTTTGAAATTCAATCGAAGGCTTCATTCTGTAGCTCATATGTTGCTACATCGTATTTTGCATCTTGTTGTTAAGCGCTCAAACTCTCAGTTTTTTTTAAAAACCTTACTATGTGTAAAATGTTTTTTTTTGCAAAATTTGTTTTTTGTATTCAAGATTTTTGAAATAGTTCAACGATCTTTGCCGGTCTTCAAGATTCTTGACACAACCTTCTTCAGCTTCTAAAGATTTCTCGTCGAAAAATTTTTCAAGTTTTGACAAAAGTAGTAAAGATAGCTGGGCCTTGGACCTTTAAGTATTACACTTACTATATTCAACTGTCGCATATACTATAACAATATAACAAAAGTAGGTATCAAAAGGGCAATACTTCTATATACGATACCATATTTGTTCCGACATTCGAATAAAACGGAATGTTTATGCTCGGTGTGGTTTTTTGTTCCGACTTTCGATACGAAAGTAACGGAATATTTGTGCTCGGGGTGGGTTTTTTTTTTTCTTCAGACAAATTTCGACTTTTTAACTAGCCATTTTTGACGAAATTTTTTTAATATCATTGGAAAAGTATTGTTGTCCTGAGCTTAAATTTGAAAAGATACTTTACCTGTGATCATTTTTCGTAATGTTATGGGGGTTTAAAGATAGGCATTTTGGCCAATTTGGGACAATTAACGCGCGATATATTTCGCGCTATTAACGCGTAAGCGGAGAGTTAATCCGTCTTAGAAATCGTTCCAAATTGATTAAAAGAAGCTTATTTGCCATAAATGGTTTGTTACAAGGAGCGAATTTATCCTTTTGAACTTTATATGGCGTGTGGGGGATGATTTTTATAAAAAATTTCAAATTTTAGAAAAATTTTTTTTTTCATTTTGTTTTATTTCATTTAATTTCTTAAATGTTATTTCTGCTCCATAAACAATAAAAGGCGGTCGGAACATTCAGGGCTTCGCCCTGATACGAGCAGTCTTGTTGTTCCGACTTTCGATACGAAAGTAACGGAATATTCGTGCTCGGGGTGGGTTTTTTTTTTCTTCAGACAAATTTCGACTTTTTAACTAGCCATTTTTGATGGAATTTTTTTATATCATTCAAAAGGTATTGCTGTCTTGAGCCTAAATTTGAAAAGATATTTTACCTGTGATCATTTTTCGTAATGTTGTGGGGGTTTAAAGATAGCCATTTTGGCTAAATTGGGACAATTAACGCGCGATATAATTCGCTCTATTAACGCGTAAACGGGGATTTAATCCGTCCTATAAATCGTTCCAAATTGGTTGAACAAAGCTTATTCGCCATAATTAATTTGTTACAAGGAACGAAATATCTCTTTTTGTACTTTATATGGCGTGTGGGGGGATGATTTTCATAAAAAATTTCTAATTTTAGAAGAAAAAAAAATTCATTTCATTTTATTTAATTTAATTTTTTTATGCTATTACTGCTGCTCCATAAACCTTAAAAGGCAGTCGGAACATTCATGGCTTCGCCCTGATACGAGCAGTCTTGTTTCAATATATGTTAAAATTTTTCCCATGCTTTGTTTAAACTTAGAAAAGAAAGTATTTTGGGGTAGTGAAAATTTTTTCTGAAAAAGATTAGTTTATTAACCAAATGGTTTGTCAGCTTGGTGCGAAGTTTCTTTTGTTTCTTTTTTTTAATTGTGGGGGGGGGGGGAAGAATGTTAACTTGGTCCTCCAAATTTATAGGTTTTCAACATTTTCTTTTCCCAAAACCTATTCGATATGAATTAAGGGACAGTCGGAACTTTCAGGGCTTTGCCCTGATATACGAGCAATTTTTTTTCTTGCTTTAAAAACATTTCAAACGGCGGATCTGCAAGAACACAGGCCAAAATTACCATGTTGGGGAATTATATGGAAGATTTTGACGAAATAATGTTTGTTTGACGAGCTTGCAGAAAAGTTCGAGTGCTGACTGTCTAAAAATATATGCTCGAACCTCCCCTACCACCCACCTATAACCTCTCGTTGTGCATAACTTTATTTCAAGCTTACAGGGAAACTTTTGGCGGTATTTTGTACATGAGTAAAAGAAAATCAAAAAAGTATACAGAATTGAAAAAAGCAAGTTTTCAAATGAGAACTTCTTTTCTTTTTTGCTTTCACGAAGGTATATAAGGTAGTTAATAAGAATCATGATTGTCTGTTTTATTGATACGACTTTTAAGATCCTTTGATTTTTTTTACAATTGTTATTTACAAATGCAGTGCCCAATGACAGCTTACATATGTTTCATCAACGTTTGATCAGTTAGTAATTTATTAGTTCGTTTTTTAATTTCATCAAATTATGGTGTGCTTGTTAAAAGCTCTCAATGCACAGCTGTAGTATTAAAACAATTAGTGTATAACTTTTTGTCTGGCGGTGTTTATGGACATCTAAGAACTTATCACAAAATAATTATACCATCGTGAGAGCTGTCCAAATTGCTACTTGAAGAGTTACATGTTGTTATAGCTCTTGCTTACGTTAACAATTCTGGTCGTCAATTTTTATACCCGGGGAGTCTTCAGTTGGACATCCGCGCTTAAATCATCACCACCAAAAAACTTTTTCGAGATTACTTTTCAACCATCAAGCATAGTAATATACGTAGCAGACTCAATCAACCCTACAGGTATGTAAAGTAATCTAATTGGTTTTTTATATCCTATTTTACAAAATTATATCCTATTTTACAAAAGTTTTATATTCTATTTTACAAAGCTTTCCAATAATAGAAAAACACCGCTTACAAAAATCATCGCAAAAATAAGCAGCTGTAGTTTCAAAATTTTAATTTTTGGCTTCTTTTCTGCCCTCATCATTTAACAAGAAAAAAGGAATGAAAACTGCTGCTTCGCGTACAAGCCAAAGATCCAACGAGCCAAAAACAAAAATACTCATCTTATCAGCGCATAAAGTTCTATGAATACTAATCTAAATGATTTTAGGCCTGCTCGTTTTAGATCGAAACCCTGAATGTAACGTTTACCTTTTGACGGTGAAAACTCTTGCTTATTTAATTCATATTGCTAAAACTTTCAAAAACAATCAGAAAAAATTATTCTGATTCTCTTCAATAATCCCATACACGCTATGAAAATGCAAGGCGGCAATGTGTCGTGCAACGCGTTTTTGCAAACCAAATGAACCAAATCACCTCAATTATCTTAAGAAATAGTTTTCGACATGGATCAAAAGGACGTCTATGCGTTTAGCTGAACGAAATTAACATTTGTCAAATCACAAAAAGACTGATTGTATATCAGGGCGTAGCCCTGATTTTTCCAGCTGCCCCGTAACCCATATCGAGTAAATTTTTCGTGAAAAAATATTGAAAACTATACATTTTGGACAATAACAAAGATCAAGTGTAAAGTTTTGAGTTTTGAGTCGTACGAAATTAAAACGACCGACAAGCTAGCCTCAATTTAATCCCGAACGACTTTATTGAGCGGGATAAATCGCACGCATAAATATTTCGCGTTACACTTTCAGGATTATGCATAAAATCTTCGAAGCGCGCTTAAATTAGTCCAGAGCATGGCCAAATTGACCTCCCAAATTTTAACCTCCCAAAATTTTGCAGAAAAAGATTAGAAGTAAAATATCTTTCAAAATTTGATTTCAAGGAGTTAATATGTTCAAAGGGCAAAAAAAATTTTTGTTAAAAGCTATTATTTTGATCGCGAAAATTGACTGAATAAAAAAAATACCCCAAGCATTTGAAATTCGGAACACAACTTTGTCTACGAAATATATGATTACATATATTTTCAGAATATTTGGGCTTGAAGCGTTTATACCTTTAACATGATATAAATTATTCGGCTACGTTCTAAATTGAATGAAAAGTCGAATTGATATGGAAAAACCACTCAATGTATATACAATCCCCCAACAAGAAAACCAGCCGAGTATAAAACAAGACTGCCTGCCTATACATCAGGGCAAAAACCTGAATGTTCTTACTGCCCCTTAATCTATATCGAACCATTTTTGGGCAGAAGTTATTGAAAAACTATACATTTGGTTGAATATCAAAAACCATGAATGGAAATTTGAATTGTACAAAATTAATACGACTGATAAGCAAGCCTCAGTTCAATTTGGCACAATTTTGTTGTTCAGGATAATTTGCCACGCATAAATAATTCGGTTTACGTTTTAAGGAGTATAGATAAAATTTTCAAAGAGCGCATAAAATAGCCCAGCGCATGGCCACGTTGGCACTTTTCAAACTCCCCAAACATCGCAGAAAATGATCGGTGGTAAAATATATTTTTTTCCAGATTTAATTTTAGGGAGTCGATATCTTCAATGGGCCATAGCAACTTTTTATTAAGAGCAATTATTTAGATCGCCGATAATTGACTGAATAGAAAAAACTACAACCAGCATTAAAAAAAAACAAAAAGACACTGCCAAATATAAAGTCCGATTAAACGTTCGAGCAAATATTTTTAAGATAACAAACCGCTTTCATTCTACCAGTTTGGCAATTTTTCTTACTGATTTCTTGTATTGTGTTTTCAAAAAAAAACAAGACTGCTCGTTTCAGGGCAAAGCCTTGAAAGTTCCGACTGCCTTTTAACGTTTATGGAGCAGTAAAAACATAAACAACATAAAAATAATAAATGAAATAAAATAAATGAAAAACTTTTTTCTAAAATTTGAAATTTTTTCGATGAAAATCATCCCACCACACGCCATATAAAGTAGAAAACAATAGATTTCGCTCCTTGTAACAAATCAATTATGGCAAATAAGCTTCTTTCAACCCATTTGGAACAATTTTTAAGACGGATTAAATCTCCACTTAAGCGTTAATAGCGCGAATTATATCGCGCGTTAATTGTCCCAATTTGGTCAAAATGGCCAAAATGACAATCTTTAAACCCTCATAACTTTACAGAAAATGATCTCAGGTAAAATATCTTTTCAAATTTGAGCTCAAGACAACAATAGCTTTCGAATGATATAAAAATATTTCGTCAAAAATGGCTAGTTATAAAGTCGATATTTGTCTGAAGAAAAAAAAAACCCACCCGAGCACAAATATTCCGTTACTTTCGTATCGAAAGTCGGAACAATAATAAGTTAGTATATTGAGCATAAAAATTATCCGTGTCTGTACAAAACAGTCCCAAAAAGCAGTCCAATACAAAACAGTCCGGAAAAGTATAAAAATGAATAAAAAAAACTGTCCAATACAAAACAGTCCGAAAAACAGCCCCAAGTAATAAATTCTTCAACAAGCCGGTAGGCCGAGAATTGTCCTTTGTTCAACAAACATAATGAACTAAATAGTGACCGCCGCAGTCGCGCCAACGTGTTGCGAGCTTGCGAACAGAGGGCAGGGCTTAATACGAAATTTAGAGCCGGTTATCGCCTCAAAGCGGCGACGCGCTCGCAGCGCGCCCACCGGCGACCTTAAACCGGACTGTTTTGTATTGGACTGTTTTTATCTTCCCTTACATGATTTTTTGGACTATTCTGTATTGGACTGTTTTGTATGGGACTGTTTTGTATGTGCACCAAATTATCGTCGGCAGGGTTGAAGCAAATTGTTTCTTATTAAGTTTTTGTCTGAAAAACGATGCAGCATATGTGCTGGATTTTATGACTTTGATATATGCTGATGTGGTGGTATAGATGCTTTTTGATACTCGTTCCGGCTTTCGAACAAAATGACAAGTTATTCGTGCTTTGGCAATTTTTTCAACACGAAGCTCGTCTTTTTATCAAGCTTTTTCTGAAGGTTTTCTCTATACCATCCAAAAGCGTGGAGAGCAAACTTAGGTATATTTTAGCTGCGATCATTGTTTGTAAGTTACCGCGCAATCTATTTCTTTCTTTTCACGCTAAAGTGAAGATTTAATCAATCTTAGAAATTGACTCAATTGAATTGTGCCAATCCTCCAACTATAAAAAACGCATAGTATATTTATATTTTTGCTAATCGCAAAACAAACCACCTTGTACTTTACAGAGCGTTTGGAGCGATGGTCTGCAGAAACACCTGGAAAAAAAATTCACTAATACTTTTTTCGGATCGACACATATTTACAGACCTAAAAAAGCAGCCGGAAGAGTGATAAAACTACCCGAGCAACCTTGTCTTATTTTAAGCTAAGACAAATATGAATTTTCACTCTAATTTACAAAAAAAAATCAAGAAAACATTGCTTTTTCTGTTAAAGTTCTTATAAAGTTCTGTTAACAATTTTTCAATCGTAACATATAACGTTTTTCGAGCAAAGCTGAGAGGGTGAACTAGTCTAGGTTTTTATTCAGTTCAATAGTGATTTGAAAGTAATGAATCTTCTTAATCCATGTATGTTGTACAGCAAGTGTCAATCAGCCAGATTTATTCTCTGAACCTTAATCGTTGAAGATCCTTCTCAGTGCATATTCTTTGTCTTTCCATAAGGAATATGCACTGAGAAAGAATAAAGAATACAGTGCTGATTTAAATTAACCGACAAAACAAACATTTTTTGAAATTTCAAATGCGTTTTTTTCAAATTGGGTTAAAATTAGGCAAAAAAATGAACAGAACAAAAGTTGCTTAGATTTTTATCAGAACTAATATGGCTTTTTTCAATTATTCAAAAATTACGCTGAAACTTCTTTGTTAATTGATGAGACATATACATCACAAAAAGCCTCTTACACAGCCCAACAAAGTTCCAGGAGGGTTGAATCTCCAAAAACTGTTCAAGAAAAAGTATTTTTGCTTGATAGTCAAGAAATGTGATTTATACTATATAAAATCCAAACTTCTGCACAAACTTCAAACAACTAACTCAAATTTTTGGAGATTTAACCCTTCTAGATTTTTGTTGGGCTGTGAAAGAGGCCTCTTGTGATATCTCATCAATTAACAAACCAGTTTCAGCGTAGGTCTTGATTTATAGAAAAAAGCTAAATGACCCATTTTTGGGGTAAAATTTTGATTGAAATTTTTGAAGAAAAAATTCCACCACAATCATTCTGATGAAATTCTAAGCAACTTTTTTTTAGTCTAAGTTTTTTTTTACTTTTGTCTCATCTTAACTCAAAATGAGAAAAATGCGTTTGAAAATTCAAGTTTTGTTCGTTTGTCCGGATATTTTAAATCAGCACTGTATACATAAAGGATATGCACATAAAGAATATGCACATAAAGAATACGAACATAAAGAATATGCACATCAATCATCATCTTAAAGCTCAATTTTTTTGCCATATTATAGAATTCATAAAAAACTCTATTACTCCAAAAGTTGTTTTTTTAAATCTGAAGTGGCTCGTGTAGTTACCAAGTCTGGCTTTGATCTTTGTTTGTACAACCAACACCAATGTTTGTACTTTGCTTATTTCTAGCCAACTTTTTTGCCCATTCAGTTAAACAAGTCATTTTAGTTCCAAAGATCTCATTTTTTTCGGGTGAATATACAAAAAAAAATTAAATTTTTTGTTAGGACAAATGGAAGAGTCAATTTTTGTTACTTTTTTTATTATTTCACTCTCATCTGATTGAGAAGCTGATGTTCTAGTTTTGTAGGGATTAGAAAATGCAGTAACTTCTTTCCAATTCTTGATTCTAAGATCCGATCTTCTAGGGTTGTATCTTGCCACCATAACCTATATCATAAGATTTCAAGCTTACTTTTCCCCGCTAACGGTTCAAATTCGTCCAAAAGTCTTCTCAAAATTAATTTCTTCATGTAACTACGCAGCTAAAAATCTTTTGTAATCATCTGCTTTTGAAGCAACTTTTCATCGTATCTAGAAATTTCTTATATTCTGAGAGCAACACCCATTAAAATTCCTAAAATCTGTGATCTTTCATGGCAATACCAGGAGTTTAGTTATATGCAGCTGTCAGTTGACTTACCACTGTTTTCGTTTTCGTGAACATCCCCTCAACAATATTAATTTTTTTGTTCCTTTATAACAAGACTGCTCGTATCAGGGCGAAGCCCTGAATGTTCCGACTGACTTTTAAAGTTTTATGGAGCAGTAATAACATTATAAAATAAAATGAAATAAAATAAAATGAAACTTTTTTTTCTAAAAATTGAAATTTTTTATGAAAATCGTCACCCCACACGCCATATAAAGTACGAAAGGATAGATTTCGCTCCTTGTAACAAATCAGTTATGGCAATTAAGCTTCTTTCAACCAATTTGGAACAATTTTAAGACGGATTAACTCTCCACTTGCGCGTTAATAGCGCGAAAGATATCGCGCGTTAATTGTCCCAAATTGGTCAAAATGGCAATCTTTAAACTCCCATAACTTTACGAAAAATAGTCATAGGTTAAATCTTTTTTGAAATTTAAGCTCAGGACAACAATACCTTTTGAATGATATAAAAAAATTTCGTCAAAAATGGCTAGTTAAAAAGTCGTAATTTGTCTGAAGAAAAAAAACCCACCCCGAGCACAAATTTTTCGTTACTTTCGTATCAAAAGTCGGAATAATAGTCATCTATTTTAATTGATTTTTTGACGAGTTTGTCCAATATCTTTAATTTTCCTCACCAAGGTTTTAAAACATTGTCCCAAATTCTTTTCCAAAATAGGAGCAAAACTGGTATCATTTGACAATGTGATGATGTTTCCTTCAATCAACCACCAGAAAAGAGTTGCTGCTATTCGAGCAGCTTTGAGATTTCGCGAGAAGAAAGAACCCCCAACTTCTAGTATTATTGAAGCACTGAAAATTTGTCTTGAGTGCAACACCTAGCGATACTATAATCGATTGAATCTACAAACACATGGAACAGGGCTGATCCAAAAACCGTTTATAATCTGACTTGGCTGTGGGCTTTATAGAAGAAAAAAATTTTAACTGTTGAGATCTAAACTCCCGGATTTGATATACTGGAAGAAATTTTGAGACGATGTTTTTGGGGCCCTGGTGCAGAACACTGAACAGATTTGAAAAATTTATCAGAATTTGATTGAGATAGATGATCATTTGAAATTTACCATAATTTTTTTCCGCTATAATGCCGAAAGAATCGACTAGTAGGACATAAAAGGGTTTGCGAGGTTTTTATTACGACAATTTTAGCTGTTTTTGCGTCATGTAATGCCATAGTACTATCATTTGTCAAACTGCTAATCTCTGTAAATAAAAGGTTTGATTCTGGTTGACAGAGAAAAAGAACCGATTTTTTTTCAGAAGTTATTAACCATATTGGGGTGAGGATGTGATTTTCATCCCTAGTTTTTATCAAAATGAAAAGCGACCGAATTGTCGAAATACTTATCGGACTTTATGGATTACAGATTGGTGATTGGCTGCAGCCTTAGCAATCTTTAAAAAGAAAGTCCCTGTGAAGTTGTCAAAAATCACAAAAAAAACATCAAAACTTCAAAAATGTCTCATGAAGAAGAAACTCATTTACAAAACTGCCGTTTTAATTTTTTAATTATAAGATTCAGCTAAAAACTGTAACTGCACAAATTTTTTTTTCAATTTTCAAAAAAATTAACTATAAAACATTAGTGGTATAAAAACATTTCCAGGTTTTTAGTTTCATGTTTTACACTCATTTTCCGGGCATCTTTGATTTTGGCCTGAAAAGCAAAAAGGATTTCAAAAACCTGAGTTACATAGCCAGGGGAAACCTTGAATTTCTTGCCAGGAGTTTAATTCCATTAAAATCCTACATTTCCTGGCAAAGGGCCATCAGGAAGGCTAGGATGAAGAGCAGGAAGTCCAAGGCAGTCTGAAAACAGGCCTAGACGCGTGGCAGGTATCCTTCCAACAAAACCAAGAAGTCAAAAAGTTTTTAAAAAACATTTTCGTTGATTATTTTATAGGCTAAGCATGTGGTCATTTGAAAACGGCAAGTAACACAATGAATTTTTTGAAGTTGCAAAATGACTTTCTTATTGCTCCATTTCCTATAAGCGTGGACTAAAATTGGATAACGCAAAACATTCCTCCCAATGATTTCCGTTCCTTGGACGGGATGAAAAAATCCTGGTTAAAATTTGAATCAATTGTTATTTGATAAAAGAATACTTTTGGCAGCTCTCTTGCAATAAGTTGGTATATTGAGCATAAAAATTATCCGTGTCTGTACATAACAGTACCAAAAAACAGTCCAATACAAAACAGTCCGAAAAACAGCCCCACGTAATAAATGTTTTAACAAGCCGGTAGGCTGAGAATTGTCCTTTGTTCAACAAACATAATGAACAAAATAGTGACCGCAGACAAAATAGATTGTTTTTTTTTATTAAGTTTTCGTCTGAAAGACGATGCAGCGTATGTGCTGGATTTTATGACTTTGAAATATGCTGAAGTGTTGGTATAGATGCTTTTTGATACTCGTCCCGGCTTTCAAACAAAATTACAAAATATTCGTGCTTTGGCAATTTTTTCAACACGAAGCTCGTCTGTTTATCAAGCATTTTCTGAAGGTTTTTTTATAGCATCCAAAAGCGTGGAGAGCAAATTTAGCTATATTTTTGCTTTGATCCTTGTTTGTAAGCTACAGCGCAATCTATTTCTTTCTTTTCACGCTAAAGTGGAGATTTAGTCAAGCTTAGAAATTAACCCAATTGAATCGTGGCAATCCTCCAACTATAATTAACTCATAGTATATTTATTTCTTTGCTAATCGCAAAACAAACCACCTTGTAGTTTACAGAGCGTTTGGAGCGATGGTCTGCAGAAAAACCTCAAAAAAAAATCATTGGTTTCTAATACTCTTTTTGGATCCACTCCTTTTTACAGACCTAAAAAGCAGCCGGAAAAGTGAAAAAAATGCCCGAGGAACCTTGTCTTGTTTTAAGCTATGCTGTGGACATATATGATTTTTCACACTCTAATTTACCAAAAAAATCGAGAAAACACGTTTTTCAGTTAAAGTTCTTATAAAGTTCTGTTAACAATTTTTCGATCGTAACATACCACGTTTTTCGAGCAAAGCTGACAGAGTGAACTAGTCTTGGTTTTTATTCAGTTCAATAATGATTTGAAAATAATGAACCTTCTTAATCCATGTATGTCGCACAGCAAGTGTCAGTCAGCCAGATTTATTCTCTGAACCTTAATCGTTGAAGATGCTTCTCAGTGCATATTCTTTGTCTTTCCTTGAAGAATATGCACTGAGAATGAATAAAGAATACAGTGCTGATATAAATTAACCGGACAAAACATTTGGAAATTTCAACGCATTTGAAATTTGGAAATTTCAAATGCGTTTTTTCTCAAATTGGGTTAAAATTAGGCAAAAAAAATGAAGAGAACAAAAGTTGCTTAGAATTTTACCAGAATTAATATGGCTTTTTTGAATTAATCAAAAATTACTTTGAAGCTACTCTGTAAATTGATGAGACATATATATCACAAGAAGCCTCTTACACAGCCCAACAAAGTTCCAGGAGGTTAAATCTCCAAAAACTGTTCAATAAAAAATATTTTTGCTTGATAGTCAAGAAATGTGATTTTAACTATATAAAATCCAAATTCTATAAGTCCAAAGTCCAAAGTCTAAATCACATTGCTTGATAGTCAAGAATTGTGATTTTAACTATGAAAAATCCAAAAATATTTTTGCTTGATAGTCAAGAAATGTGATTTTAACTACATAAAATCCAAAACCCATTTAACTCAAATTTTTGGAGATTTGACCGTTCTAGAATTTTGTTGGTCTGTGTAAGAGGCTTTTTGTGATGTATATGTCTCATCAATTAACAAAGTCGTTTCAGCATAATTCTTGATTAATTGAAAAAGGCTAAATTTACCCATTTTTTTGGGTACAATTTTGGTTGAGATTTTTGAAGAAAAAAATTCCACCACAATCATTCTGATGAAATTCTACGCAACTTTTGTTTTTTTTTCAAATTTTGTCTCATCTTAACCAAAATTGAGAAAAATGCGTTTGAAAATTCAAGTTTTGTTCGTTTGTCGTGATAATTTAAATCAGCACTGTATACATAAAGAATATGCACATAGAGAATATGCACATAAAGAATATGCACATAAAGAATATGCACATCAATGATTATCTTAGAACTCAATTTATTTTGCCATATTTTAGAATTCATAGAAAACTCTATTACTCCAAAAGTTAATTTTTAAAATCTGAAGTGGCTCGTGTAGTTACCAAGTCTGGCTTTGATCTTTGTTTGTACAATCAACACTAATATTTGTACTTTGCTGATTTCTAGCCAACTTTTTTGCCCATTCAGTTAAACAAGTCCTTTTAGTTCCAAATATTTCATCTTTTTCGGGTGAAAATACAAATAAAATTAAATTTTTTGTTAAGACAAATGGAAGAGTCAATTTTTGATACTTTTTTTCATAATTTCACTCTCATCTGATTGAGAAGCTGATGTTCTAGTTTTGTAGGGATTAGAAAATGCAGTAATTTATTTCCAATTCTTGAATCTACTATCCGATCTTCTAGGGTTGTATCTTGCCACCATAACCTTTCCAGAACCTATATCATAAAACAATTTTCATGCTCAAATAAATGTTTGCAAAATGAAACTGCATGCCAAATTGACATTCTTTGTATAATATAATCTTCTTTGCGCAAAACTGAAAGTCAAAATGACTGTTTTGCGTGGAGCCAAAATTAGTTTGCTTTATTTCAAAGGGTAAGATAAGCCTAAATATGATCGAAAGTCATCCCAAATTTTCAAACACAGTTTTTTTGAGGTAGAAGTTTTATCTAGTCACTAAGATAAAGATACGTTTTATTTTCATAAATCTCAACACATTCCACATTAGTTTAAAAGGTGAATCTACAAATACTGATGGATGATAGAAACAGTTGATAATATGGTCAAAAACATCAAAGTCGAGGCCTTCTTCCTTTAAGTTTCCCGGCCAGATTTTTGAAGTGGTTTTACCCCTGGCCGGGGTCTCCAGAGATGACCTCAGGGATATACTCATAAGGGCAGGCCTCCCGGGAACGACTAAGTACCACCAAAATTGGCCTAATCCTTGTGTGGTCCAAAAGTAGCTCCATGGAAAATTTTTTACAGCCATCTCGAATTTACAGTTTTCATAAAACTGTTTCAGTATTAGTAGTTTTTTGGAAGCTTAAGCCAAATTTAAAAAAAAAGGTTTAATTATTTTATAGGCTAAACACGTGGTCAATTGAAAACGGCAAGTAACACAATGAATTTTTTTAAGTTGCAAAATGACTTTCTTATTGCTCCATTTCCTATTAGCGGGACCAAAATTGGATACGGCAAAACATTCCTCCCAATTATTTCCGTTTCTTGGACGGGATGAGAAAATCCTGGTTAAAGTTCGAATCAATTGTTATTTGATGAAAGAATACTTTTGGCAGCTCCCTTGAAACCCGGAACAAGACATGTCCGTTGAGACTATTCACCATATGTCAAAATAACCATAATGATCTGTCACAATATCTCCACATCGGCTCGAATTTGTTCAGCGTCGCGGGCAGTTTAAAAAGATAAAAGTGTTTATGGCTGGTAATAAAGCAAGAACTCTTCTTGATAATTGAAGGTATATTGACTCTTTTTATTTTTCTCACGTCATCCTTCTTTCTTTCATCTTGCGGCGGTGTCCCACAAAAACAGACCTTGCATGAATCTGTTTATTTCCCCAACCATCGTCAAGCCAGCCAAGCAAACTTAATTCAATATCCAGATAAAAAGAGCGCATTAGGGGGCTTATAAATACTAATCGGCTAGTTTTATGCTTACGCTCTTGGATATCAAACAATAAGGAGTCATTTATGCAAATTTCTGCAGTATTCCAGATTTTTTCGCTTTTTCCTAGACTTCGTGGCTACCAATGCGATTTATCGCCAGTAAACTGACTTAGTTCTTCTCAGATGCCACTTAGCAGTCCATTAAACTATTTTTTGAATCTAAATACTTGGATACTATTTATGCTAATTAAAACAATCATTTAACTTATATCATATTTTTTGACCCATGTATTTTTCAAATTGCATTAACAATTGGTGTTTTTTGCTACTTAAAATGCCGTCGTAAATGTCAGTGCAGCGAAAATTATCTCTGACTAGTTGGAGTTTTTTGTTTCTATTCATTGAGCTGTCGGCCTATCGTGGTGTTATGTAGACCTCGTTCATTTTACAAGGAGATTATAGTTTATCAGCGGGCGGGTCATTAAACTATTTTTCCAGATTTTTCTGTTGGTGTTAAATAACTGGTTACTGCTTTCTGGAACAACAAGAAACGGCTAATTTTTCATTCAGCTGCCGCAAGTCTCATCAATCATTATTAACATTTTGAATCAGTGTTATGATTACTAGAGCCGATATAACAACTTGCTATCCTGTCAAAAGTGGTTTCAGACAGGCTTAATTTGTTCAAAATTGTTAATCTCACGATCGAATTATGTTTTTCAGGACTTGATCTGCATATTGATCGCTTAATTTCAAATCAATTTCTAATTTAATTTCGCTACGCGAGTACTTAATGACGCAGACGAGATGAACCAGGTATACTGTTTTATTTGCAAAAAATTCATTCTTAAAGACAATTGAAATCGAAACCAGAGTGCTCGTATCAGGGCGAAGCCTTGAATGTTCCGATTGCCTTTTAAGGTCTATGGAGCAGTAATAACATGAAAAATTTAAATGTAAAAAATAAAAATATTTTTTTATTTAATTGGGGATTTTTTGTAAAAACATCCCCCCACACGCCATATTAAGAAGAGAGTGATAAATTTTGCTTCTTTTAACAAATCAATTATGGCATATAGGCGTCCTTGAACCAATTTGGAACCATTTCTAAGACGGGTTTAATCACCGCTTACGCGTTAACAGCGCGAAATATATCGCTCGTTAATTGTCCCAAATTCGCTAAAATAGCCAAAATGGCAATCTTTAAACTCCCATATTTTTTTGAAAAATGATTAAGGTGAAATATCTTTTCAAATTTCAGCTCAGAACAACAATAGCTTATGAATGATATTAAAAAATTCAGTCAAAAATGGCTAGTTAAAAAGTCGAAATTTGTCTGAAGAAGAAAAGACCCCGAGCACAAATATTCCGCTAATTTCGTATCGAAAGTCAGAATACCAACAAGACTGCTCGTATCAGGGCGAAGCTCTGAATGCTTCTACTGCCTTTTAAGGTCTATGGAACAGTAATAACTTGAAAAATTAAATAAAATAAGCATAAAATGAAAATTAAAACAAAAAGTGAGATTTTTTGTCAATATCATCCCCCACATATAAAGTACAAAGCAAAAAATTTCACTCCTAGTAATAATTCAATTCTGGCAAATAAGCTTCCTTCGGCCAATTTGAAACGATTTTCATACATTTCATACAATTCTCTTCGAAAAATGAAACAACACGTTTTATGATCGAAAGTCATGAGCATTCTTTAGTGAGGATATGAATGATCCCTCTTCATCCAGTGATCCCTGTACATTTAATTAACGTATCAAAGAAAAAAATAATTCTGATTGAATGTGATTTGTCGTTTTTATTTTATTTTGAGTCATTTTTGTTCCGACTTTCGGTACGAAAGTAACGGAAGATTTGTGCTCGGGGTGGGTTTTTTTTTCTTCAGACAAATTTCGACTTTTTAACTAGCCATTTTTGACGGAATTTTTTTATCATTCAAAAAATATTGTTGTCCTGAGCTTACATTTGAAAAGATATTTCACCTGTGATAATTTTTCGTAGAGTTATGAGGGTTTAAAGATTGCCATTTTGGTCATTTTGAGCAATTTAGGACAATTAACGCGCGATATAATTCGCGCTATTAACGCGTAAGCGGAGATTTAATCCGTCTTATAAATCGTTCCAAATTGGTTGAACGAAGCTTATTTGCCATAATTGATTTGTTACAAGGAACGAAATCTCTCTTTTTGTACTTTATATGGCGTGTGGGGGGATGATTTTCATAAAAAATTTCAATTAAAAAAAAAAAATCTTTCATTTCATTTTATTTCATTTAATGTTTTTAACGCTATTACTGCTGCTCCATAAACCTTAAAAGGCAGTCGGAACATTCGGGGCTTCACCCTGATACGAGCAGTCTTGTTTACCTTTAATTTGTGTTGTTTAACTTTTTACCGCTTTCAAAACTTCCTTACTCCCGCCTAGATTTTTTTCCGTTTTTCACTTTGTCTAGATTTTAAATTGATTTAGCTCAAAAATTGCTACAACCAATTTGAATACAAAAATTATCAGATATATTAGTTTCGAATTAAAAACTTATAAGATTGTGAAAAATTGTATGTTTTTCACAATGTTTTTCCTAAAATATTTTTTGAAAATATCTTTAACGTTTTTAAAATTTTTATATCACCAGAAAAGATAATCTACTCTGTCGCAGAGATGAAGATCGGAAATTTCATAGGTAAAAAATTTCTCTACTCCATCCAACAAAATCAGTTTTTGCTTTTGTGTTTTTTTTGCTATTTGATTTTTCTGCAATAACAAAAAAAAATCTAAAATACTGATGAGCAAACAACTTCACGAAAACTTAGTTTTTTTTCTATTCAACAGTGACCCCATCAAAACTTGATATTCTGTTAGCAAAAAGTGACAAATTTTCTTGCTAGATTTGCGTGATTTTCCGATTTTAACCATGAAAAAACAGAAAGTTAAAAGCGCAGAGTTAATGTAAAATCAGATGAAGCAATTGACAACCAACTTGAGTAAGATTGAATTGACTGAGGACAAACGAAACAAAGGGTATCCGGTTGCGTTAAATCAAAGATTTAAAATTAGTGTTGTTTTTTGTGCGCTGTGCGATGAAAAGATTTGACGGAGTTCTAAAATTTAGGCATATTAGACAATAAAAAAATAGACGAATTGGGCAACATTTTTGTGAGGTTTTTTATTATCAATATTTTTTCTGGAGTAAAATCAAAGTTTCATGGTGTCATGAGGCGACCTTCGGTACCTCATTATATTCTATTTACTTATGTATTGTCTTATCTAACTATATCTTATTTATTTACTTATAGTGCAGTAAATTGATTCAAGGACAAATCTCACCAGCCAATTCGTTTGTCACTTGAGTTTTGGAAGCGGTCACTTGCGAGAGCCTTAAGTGTGAATTCAAGTCAGAAAACAATATACCTTTAAAACTATACATTCAATTCTGGATTCGTTAATCATTTATTCGTTACTTTATTCTATCTATATATTTATCATATCTAATTCAATATCTGGATTTTATAACATCTTTTTCCCTACTCAAACTGAGGGAAATCTCATGGCGCAGCCAGCGGTTCCTGTGAATGAAGACAGGACTGACCTACTCGGAATACCACCCTTTTGGGCAAGAACATCGGTTAACCCACCTTTCATTTGGGAGACGTGGGTGGGACAATTTTTTTTGGCGGTGAGTCTCAAAGATAACATCTCACCGGGGGAGTTACTAGTTGCCCCAGCAGAGTTAGTGGATGAACCTTACCCAAAGCCCGAAGCACCGAGTGCAGATGAAAATGCCGCAGAGTTGGCCGATAGGAACCTCCGAATTGCAGCAGCTAATAGAAGAATCGACGAGTACAATCAAGACAGGAGACGAAAAGGACCTCGCATTGGAAATAACTGGTGTTACCATGAGGCAGAGGCGCGGTTGAAATCGCGACTTTTCTTCGCTCTGGGAAACGAGGGGAAAAAACGATTTTTGGATTCCTACCCTCATTTGGATCTCAATACTAGCTCGTTCAGAGATTTTCATAAGTGTTGTGAGGATGTCTTCAAGGCAGAGCGTGACTACACAGTCGAAAGGATTAAGCTATACAATACTATATTCATGCAGGATAATGACTCATTCTCGTCATTCTATGCCCGACTTAGCGCTCAAACCGCGTTATGTAACTGGCCGATCGATCAGGAAAGAGCAACATTGAAAGATTTGTTCATTGGCCGCATTCGCGATGTGGAAGTTCAGAGGCAACTAATCAGAGCAAAAGCTAATCTTGATGATACTCTACAACTGGCTTTGGAAAACGAGAAAGGGGCTAAAACATCAGAACAATTTCAGAAATTGCTCCCGCATAATAACGCTACTTTCAATTCTACAAACTCTATTCGAGTCAAACAGGAACCAACTTCGTCAGTACAACAATTTAAGAATCAAGGAAATAGCAGCCGGGGAGGTGGTGTATCTCGTCCTAACCAACGACAAAATCAAAACAAACCATGCTATTTTTGTGGCAACCCGTTTTCTTTAGAACATCGCCGGTCATGCCCGGCTCGAGAAGCTACTTGTAATGCTTGCAAAAAGAAGGGTCATTTTGCGAAGGTGTGTAACACTACGAGACGACGCGTTAACATGATACAAAACGACGAGACGCCCACAGATCAAGAGTGTAATCTAATTGACGTAAACGGTGACAGCGAGCCGGAATATGGGGTCATGGCAGTAGACGTTGTGCAGATTAACAATGTGGAGCTTCTAAAGACAGCGGGAGGACAACCAAGAAGCCTCAGCATTCAGTTACGATCCGGCAACTCCTTTTTCTATTCCACGGTGGACACTGGAAGTCCCGTATCCTTTTTAAACAAGAAGACGGCGGATATACTCATGAAGCGGATCCCCAACATTAAATTTAAGGACATCGCGAGACATCCTTTAGATGTTACTTATGTCGATTATAACAAGAAACCAATTAAACTGTTTGGTTCTCTGGAAATCCCTATTGCATCGAAGGGATGGAAGATTGATAAGGCGTGTTTCTTGGTTTCCGAAAATCGTACCCGAAACTTACTTGGTTTGAACCTTCATGAGAAGTTAGGAATTGAAACGGTGCAACGCAGACCGGCAGAAGTTAGTTACGCCGAGGAAGATGAGGAATTGGATCCGAGCTCAAAATTCTGGAGGAACCACTTTGTCAACAGGTACCCTAATGTATTCAGCAGACTGGGGAGGTCTAAAAACCATAAAGTATTCACAAATTTTAAAGACCCGTTGGTGCCCAGACAAGTTAAAGGCCGAAAAGTCCCTATACATTTGCAAGATCGGGTCACGGCTGAGATCAAAAAGTTGATTAAAGACAAGCACATTGAAAAGTTAGAAAAGTGTACAACGGATCATTTCATTGCACCCATAGTCCTAACAGCAAAGAAAGATGGGTCTATAAAACTCGCACTGAATGCTAAACCTATGAATGCCCAAATCTGGCAAAACAAATATCAAATGCCTAATATGCATGAATTGATTGACTCGGCGGCTCAAATTATAACTAAAGACACACCTGGGGAGGTGTGGTTTACTTCTCTTGACCTTAAATACGCTTTCAGTCAATTACCTTTATCGGAACTAACCAGTAGTCATTGTAACTTTAGTATTTTGTGCGGAGAGGCAACAGGCACATATCGATTCAAGACTGGTTTCTACGGACTGACGGACATGCCTACGGAATTTCAGAAAGCGATGGACTGTACGTTACAAGGATTAGAGGGTGTCATATGTTACCTTGATGATATACTGGTTGTCACTAAAGGAAGAGTTGAAGACCATAATGTACTAGTCGAAAGAGTCATGAGTCGATTGGATGAAGAAGGATGGGCGTTGAAACTTAGTAAATGTGAGTTTTCAGTTAATAAACTAGTCTGGTTAGGGTACGAAATCGATGAAAACGGTTACGCCCCGAAATTCTCAAAAATAGAGGCAATCAAATCCCTGTTGCCACCCAAAACTCTTAAACAGTTGAGATCGTTTATGGGTACACTCAATCATCTCCAACGCTTCATACCGGATTTGCACAAATACACAGTCGCATTTAGAGCTTCGCTAAAAGCGGAGAATAAGAAATCCTTTCTGTGGGGGGAAGAGCAAACTATTGCGTTTCAAAAGATCTTAAACCTCATCGCAAACATCCCTAATTTGTTTCACTACGATGCTTCGAAAGCTTCACGTCTTAAATGCGATGCCAGTCATAGCGGGCTGGGGGCCTGTTTGGAACAAGAAGTCGAGCCAAATGTTTGGGCCCCGATTGCGTTTGCTTCTAGGTTTCTAAACTCCGCGGAAATCAAGTATAGTACCAATGAGTTAGAGCTTCTGGCTATTGTATGGTCGTGCGAGCATTTCCGTACCTATTTACTTGGTACACGATTTGTTATTCTGACAGATCATAAGGCCATCATTTCCGCCCTCAATGAAACGTATGGTAAAAAATCTTATCAGTCACGACTCTCTCGCTGGGCGGACCGCCTCATTCCGTTCGATTATCACATTGAACATATACCCGGTTCTTCTCTAGGCATCGTCGACTATTTGTCTAGATACCCGACTTTTGAAGCACCGTTGCCATCGTCGCATGACGAATTATTCGTCATTAAATCTATTCAAGCTTTTCATAATGCTTTAAATTCGATTAGTACTCGGTCTAAACCTCAAATAGTGCCGGTGGGGCATATTTCACAGTATAACGAGTTCCGACCAATCAGATCGCTTGGTGAAATTGGAGGCAACATTAGCTACCTCTTAACTCATACAACAGACCAATCAACGTTCGATTCATCTGACCAATCATACTGTTTCAAACAGTTCAGTTCGTTGCCGCATGAGGGCGTCACAAACTGTACTCAATCTGTCAACCAATCCCAAAAGGATATGCAAATTAATCATCGTTACTTCTCGCCACTAGAGGGCGTCAGTTCATGCTCTCAGTCAACCAGCCAATCATATTCTCGTATGCAAAAACGTGAGCATTTAACATCGCCGCGAGAGGTCGACGTTTCATGCTCTGGTACTCTCGACCAATCACAGCACAGTATGCAAATGAGATACGCTAAACCAAAAGTTTTGGCTCAAACTCATTGTCCCCGACCTTACAACTTAGAAATCAGTTACGATATGGATACTTCAAATAATCTCTCTCAAAATACTACTCTTAACTCTACTCTAAATAACTCTACTAATACTGTTGACTTTGTAAATACTACGATTGAACAAACAAATCTCCTTAATTTTGTCGAGAACTTTTCTACAAGTTCCCCTAACTTTCGCACCTCCAGTCAAATAAGACCTAAGATGTCTACAATTCGCCCTCTGGATCGCCCGAGCCGTATTGATCAAATACGTTCCCGGAACATTGCCCGACTGAGACATTCTCGAGAACGATTCGTGGTCACTAGAGGACAGACTACGCAAAAGGCCCTCACTCAGTTCCTGGATAAGTGTCGGAGGCAGCGGTTGACAAGGCGGGCCAGAAGAGGAAATGTACTTCGAATGGGGATTAATGCTATCAACAACCACAAACCGCTAGTTACTCAGGACAAGAAGAAGGTGGTCGGATTGCCAGGACTATTTGATGTGGATCTGCTGGGAGAACTGACAGGGGAAGACCCGTTCCTCGGACCGATGAGGACTGCAATAATTAATAAGGATGTACAATCCTTTAACAAACTGGGGACCTACATGGCCCAATTCTGGACAAAAGCGGCGGTAGTAAACAACTGTGTACTGATAGACAACAAACTAGCCATTCCCGAACAGTTACGTAGTGCTATCCTGACCCGACTGCATCGATCGCACCCAGGCCAAGCAGCCATGATGGACGCATCGGAATATATTTGGTGGCCATTTCTTAACCGCCAAATTGTCAACGTTTGCGAAAAGTGCCCGGAGTGTACTCTTTTTGGTAAGAACATCAAAACTTCTGCGACCTATAACTCAGCTAAGCCGTTACCAACTTTGTCAGCCCCGAATCAAGAATTGCAACTTGATTTCGCGGGTCCGTTGGTAGATGATAAGAAGGGGAAAATCTACATTTTAGTCGCTATAGATCGTTTTTCTAAATTTCCCTCGGTGATGTTAACTAAATCAACCAGTGCGAAAAAAATAGTCAAATTTTTGCGATCATATATTCGTAATCATGGCATACCAGAAAGCATTAGGACGGATCACGGATCTGGTTTTCATTCTGACGTCGTTAAAGAATTTTGCAAAATGAGAGGTATTAAACACATCCTCACAGCGGTGGGGGATCATCGGAGTTGTGGGCTGGTGGAGAGATCGATCCAGACCATAAAACGGAAGTTAGGAACAGAAAATTTAGATCCTAATTTTACTAATCTGAAGTCAACTTTACAACAAATTATCGACGATATTCGAAAAACTAAGCATTCTACGTTAAAAGTATCTCCGTTTGAGTTACACTTTGGGAGGAAACCTAATACTGAGTTTTCATTAGCACGTGATAATGTTGTTCATTCCCCTACTTCAGCGCAAGGACTTGAAAGGAACCTCCTAACTCCGGAGCAACGGTCAAGCCAGGATTACAGCCGCGATAGGGCTAAAGTGGTACCCAGAGGATCCTCACACAGCCCAGAAATCCCACTTAAGTTCAAGCCACTCTTTGGCGTGGGTGAGCGTATCGCGGATAGTCAACCGTATAAAGCCCTGGAGAACCTTGCAAAAGCAGCTAACACCTGGAAGCAGTGGAAACGAAATGTGCCCCCACAGCAAGGCCAGAATCTTCTCCGTGAATTGGCGGCTCGTAATAGCGACCTTGCAAACTCGCTCAAGACAGGGATCACAAAGGGAACCCTACGCTTCTACGACAACGCCCGTGATACGTCCGCTCCAGCACTCTCGCATTCACAGAGATTGAACGTGTCGTCCTCTTCGAGGCCTAAAAGACTCTCAAAAACACGTAAATTAGAAAAATTAGTTTTACAAGATCCTCTAAGAGTCAAAATCTTTCGGAAAGTCCTTGATCGAAATTCGGGAAAGCCTCTGTTCAAATTAGCAAAAATCAAGATTACTCGTGTTACGGATCATACTTACATTACCGACAAAGGAAAAGTTTATCGGAAAAATCACATAAGCCTAAGACATAATTTTAATCTCCCTAAGATTTCAGCTACGCCTGGCACAGTGGGAGAACGTTTGCAACGACGAATTGCTCCTCGGCCTCAATCTCAACCAGCTACCACTTCAGCTACAAGGCAGTCAATTGAACCTTCGAAGGGTAAGGTGATTGACTTAACAGCAGAGTCGTCGAGCGAGGACTCATTGATCACTGGCCCCCAGCTCGAATTAGTGGAGGCACCGGTTTCAACGCCTCAAGGATTGGCTCCCGTGATCGCTACTTCAACCACTCCGATTGTCGATCCTTCAACTCACCCTGGCTTAACACCTACTTCAGGGGCGGTAACACCACCCCAGGATCTGCAACAGACTTCAGACAAGTTCCCTCAGACTGCGACAGAGGATTCTGCAAATACTGGCAACACGGAGGTTGACAATCATACCTCTCAATCTTCAAGCGAGTTTCGGTCATCTAATCGGTCTAAGAAACCAACGAGGTTTTACGGAGATCCTCTTCGCCATTCAGTTAAGAGTGTAACTGAATCGGACCCTGCGGAGTTTTCGTCACAGCGACACAACGCTGATCAAACTGCTACGCCACTCGCCAGCCAAGTTACTACGCCATTCACCCCCATTGTTCGGAAAGTGCCGTTTCCTAGGACTAAGGAGCAAACTACTCCGTTTAAGAAAACGAGAACGGAAGAGCATGATAAACTTTAAAAACTTTGTAAACTCTGCCATACTAGCCTATTGACTAGGTTATTCTCTTACCCATTCCGGTGCTTATTTTCTCTCATCTTCCTGCCTGATCCAAAATTTATACTAAGATAAATTTTTTTCTAGAGGGGGAAGTGTCATGAGGCGACCTTCGGTACCTCATTATATTCTATTTACTTATGTATTGTCTTATCTAACTATATCTTATTTATTTACTTATAGTGCAGTAAATTGATTCAAGGACAAATCTCACCAGCCAATTCGTTTGTCACTTGAGTTTTGGAAGCGGTCACTTGCGAGAGCCTTAAGTGTGAATTCAAGTCAGAAAACAATATACCTTTAAAACTATACATTCAATTCTGGATTCGTTAATCATTTATTCGTTACTTTATTCTATCTATATATTTATCATATCTAATTCAATATCTGGATTTTATAACATCTTTTTCCCTACTCAAACTGAGGGAAATCTCACATGGCTTATCCTTTTACAACAAGCGTGCTGACTGGTTTTTCTCGGCGCTGGGACAACTTTCTGAGTTTTCTTATAACCGTTTTAATCAAAACTTAACGGGCTTTATATAAATGACTCAATCCATTGGGATGACTTGTTTGGTAAAAGTTTTCTAAAACCAAAAATTAAAAAATTCAATTGGGTTTTTCTCGACACTCATTAAAGTTTTTCAAAAGTTTTAAATGTCGTTCGAATCACTCGTACCATTCCGATTAGTATTTGTGGTAAACACAAAAAAGTCAAAAAAGAGAAAAAAAACTGCAAGATATCCGAATACAAATTTCCTCCCCATTTTAAATGGTCGGAACAAACATACCCTAAACAGAACAAAAAATGTATTCTATCTATCACAGTCGACTAAAATTGATTATTTTTTGTCAGAAATTTAACATAATAACCATATATAAAGGAATAAAAATGATGTCTCAAGCATATATGTGCCTCATTTTCTTCCAGAATGGGAGCAATGAAACAATTGATTAAAATTCAAGAGACTTCGGTGCAATTAGCATGATCCCTCTACATTCAAGTGTCCCTTCACACTTTGCTCATCTTATCAAAATAAAAAAGGAACAAAAATAAATACAAATTGACCCTTATATTTATTTGCGTCATTGTTTTTTCAATAATATCGTTCAAGGATTCTTAGTCCCGCTTTCCAAAATTGCTTTATCATGCCTTGTTAATGAGTTTTTTTAGTAACCGTTTAATTCAAATCGACTCCCAG
Organism: Symsagittifera roscoffensis; assembly: GCF_963678635.1. Lineage (NCBI taxonomy): Eukaryota > Metazoa > Xenacoelomorpha > Acoela > Convolutidae > Symsagittifera > Symsagittifera roscoffensis. Next base: position 37,582,083 of record NC_087064.1, on the reverse strand, counting down.
ATTGATCGAAAGCCGCTATCCCAGAATTTTTCTTATATTTTGTTATGTTTTCTCCCAAAATTTCGGTCTGTAAGATTATTTAAAAAATGCATAACAAAGTTTTAAAAGGAGAACAGCTTGAATAAGACAACTGCAATTTTGGATATGTTCTAGAAAAATTTCAAATATTGTTTCAATGTTTTTTCAATAACTTTAATATCACCAGACAACATTCTTCGCTGTTCCAGAGAGCCTTTCTGGAACTCTCAAAAGCCAAATGAAACAACTGCTGAAATGGTGTAAACAAGATATTATTTGAAAAGGAGCTGTAATATTTTTTGGTGTTTTTATTTGACGTGCATGCATTATAACCACAATCCGAAGTTTTTCGGGAGCAAAGGTTTCATGACTTACGAAGTTTTACGGTATAGAAAAACGTTATAATTTTTTTTCTTCGAACAATCATAGTTTTTACGAGAACAAAAGAGCTGTCTTAGAAAATTGTAAGATAATGGAATGTTCTTACAAAGTTAACAAAAAGACGGTACATTTCTTGCATGCTCAAGCAAGACAACCTCCCTCTACGAAAACAACTAGATATTTGAACTCAAATCTCTTAGAAATTTTAGTCAAATAGGATTTCCCAATGTGTTTTTTGGTCACTATACTCTTTTATAGCATATACCAACTTTAAATTTCGTATACCAACTTAAATTATTGCAAGTTATCCTCTCTCATATAGAACCATTCCAAGATAAACACCTTCTTGCAAAACTTTACGGGAGAACTTCCCTGTTGATATATCTTGTAAAATAACATCAAAAATGTTCGTCATTGATACCTCGGTTTTGGTCTTTTATTTGAGTTCAAAGCAAGGCCGGATCTAGGATTTTCTCGAGGGGGTGGGGGGGGGGGGGGCGGATTTTCAAAAAGTGTCGAAAATTTTGTCGACTTTTTTTAGGTCGACCAAATTGATTTTGTGAGCTCCTCCAAATCACTATAAAGACCCCATTTTTACCAAATTTTCTGCACCGCGTTTTTAGGCACTTTTTGGAAACTTTTCGCCAAAAAATTGCGTTTTTTTTGGCGCGCGCTACCGCCTCAAAGTAAGTATGATAAGGCGCCAAAGGAGCTTTTAGAATAAATTTAGGGTCACCCAGTCAAAAATGGATATCTCAAAATAGTTCAAAGTCGGGACCCTTTGGGTCGGCAGGGGGTCGAATCCCTAGGGGGAAAGGGCGCCCCCCTAAATCCGCTGGTTCAAAGCATTAGTAGAATTGAATTGAAGATCCAGTCCAATCTTTTCTCATCGACCCCACCGCAATTTAATCTGAAAAACAAAAATTCACCGCTCTTTATCTCGAAATTTTTGGAATTTGAAAGACTGAAGAAAAAGTTCATGATTTCATTGCATTTTTTTGAGATGAATTTATTGTGATCGCCTGAAAAAACTCTGGGTTTTCGATCTCTTCGACTTTGTCTGTGTGGAACATTAAAAAATGGGCTGTAAAATTACCATTCTGAACAGACTACAGTAAACCATAATTTCAGTTTTTTCATTAATGAGCAATTCATAAGCCAACTAATTAAAGCTGAATCAAAAGGGAGAAAGTAGATCGTTCCAATTTGTTTCTAAGTACAAGCAAACAGCACTGCTCGTACAAGGGACAAAAAGCTTTGATTACTCTTACAGTCTATAACGTCTATGAAGTATTTTTTTTGGTTTAAAAATTGATGGAGTTTTTTTGATCAAAAATGAGTAAAAAACTAAATATATTTTAGATCCTTTCTTCTTTTTTATAAATAGTTTCTTACCTTTTTGTGATAGCAATCCAGTTTAATATGATCTTTGAGCGCGTCATTGTTCTGACTATTGAAAATGGGGAGGAACTTAGTATTCGGGCGTGTTTTATTCTTTCTTTTTTTTCCACGCAAAATCAGTTACCACAAATAATCACAGGACTGGGTTGAGTGATATATGATATTAAAGTTTTTAAAGTCGTGATTTAAACTACATTAAAAAATTTCAAAAAGTTTTCCCCGTGTCGAGAAAAACCGGTTTGAAATTTTTGATTTTTCGCATTATTTTGAGCGAATTAAGCGAGCGAGCAGTCTTATTTTTTTGCTTTACATTTTGCATCATTTTGTATCATTTTTGAAGTAATTTTTCTAAAAAATTGTTTTTCAATTTGCTTATTTTACTATGACTGTCGAATACAACTAATCTCCATTTTTTTTCTTCAGCTCCTTTTATCACACCACGCCGAAAAAAAAACGACAATAATTTGAAAAAACTTTGTTGTATTTATTTAAAACTCTATGGTAGGAACACTCTGAGCCACTTGCAGAGTGTTCCTTGCTTCAATTGGCTGTAGTTATTTCAACCGACTATCTTTGTTTCAATTTGCTGTAACGAGTCAACAGATCGGAAAAAGCTGCTCATACCAGGGAAAGTCTTCCACTATAAAATTATAAAGTTACCAGTTTACTAAAGCATTTGATAAGTACGAACTGATCAAAAAACTGAACCACCTCATAAACTGAGTTTTTTTTATGGCGAAGGCCTGAGAACAGCAGGGCCTGAAAATTGAGGGCTGAAACGCACATATCTGCTGTTCATGCTTTCCCTCATCACATGCTAAATTAGTAAATTAGAAACCAAAGATCAAATAAACATCCTCCCCCCCAAATAGACCAAGTTGAGGTCCTCCACCCCAGCGTTCATTTTAATTTAAATCTACTTAGCGCTTCATGTAAAATGCTCTATTCTGATTGGCTGAAAAATTGAACTCAGAACCAAGTTAACATCCTCCCCCTTAACGGTTTTTTTTAGGGGGGGGGGGGGGGGGGGAGGGAGGGTCTTAATTTGGTCCGAAACCAACTGTATTAGTTTACGTCTTACGTTTTGCACGCTAATGAGACAAACGGAGGCGGAGCAATAAGCAGAATGGTCCAAGTGCAGAATGGGTCCAAGTGCAGAAAAACCAAAATTATCGACTTTTATTGGTGAATAAGGGCTAACTGATAAAAACAATTATTAGAATCATCAATAATAACACGAAAATGAATAAATTACGCATTAATTGAATAATTTTCCTATGTTTTTGATTGAAAGTTTTTTAGAACAAAATTTTGTAAACTTACTCAAATTATGCATACAATATTCGTTTCTTGGATCTACTTAACTATTGCCCCCCTTTGGTATCTTCTTAAGAATTGCCACCCCTATTAATAGAAGCAGTAAATGTAAATTAGCGCTAGAGCTTTGTTTTGAGAATTCTAATTTTGCTGCAATCTGATTGGTGGAAAATGCGTTATTTTAATGTACTTACGGTTTGCCCCCTCTTTCTTAAAAGGGGGGGGGCAATTGTTAAGTAGATCCTGTTTCTTTGGTAATATTGTCAATTCTTAAACTTAATGGACCAAGTTAACATCCTCCCCCCCCCCCCCCCCCAAATCAGTTTAGGGGCGAGGATGTTAACTTGGTTCTGAGTTCGAATTTTCAGCCAATCAGAATAGAGCATTTTACATGCAGCGCTGATCAAAATTAATTTAAATTCAATTCTGGGGCGGAGGATCTTAACTTGGTCTATTTGGGGGGAAGGATGTTAACTTGATCCACCTAATTTACCGACTAGCTGTTATTTTTCTGCTCTTGGACCCATTTTGCTCATAGACCACCCGGGTTGACTTACAATGCTTATCATACAATTCTCATAAATGGGAAATTTCTTTTCATACATTTTCATACAATTCCATACGTACAGGAAATTGTATGAAAACTTCATAAAAAACATTTTCCCAAAAATGGAAGTTTTATGAAGGTGTTTTCTCCATAAACTAAAAAAGGTTGTTTTTTGTTTCTAATTTTTTTTTCTGAAAAATGTTGGGTTGTGTTTGTAACCGAACACAAGCGACAAAGACCTCGGTTACTCAAAGCACCAAAGCTTGGACAAGCTTACATTTACAATGCATGAAAAACGACCTGAATTGTCTTCTAGATGTCTTTCACAAATGATCTATCAAAAGTAACAAACTTTTAATTTTTGGCAAAACTTTTCAAAGATGATTATTTTAAATTTTTGAATTTTCAAATTATCAGACATGGATCAAGGCATACATAAACTCGCCATACAAAAGAAATATGAGTTTTCAGCGTTTTTGAAAAAAAAAAATTTGAGTGAAAAGAAAAACAAAGCCAATATCATCGTATCCAGGACTACGTTATGCACACACATATATTTTGCATGTTAGAAATTTTTTTCGGAAAATGTTTTTTCGCGTACAAAATTCGATTTGCGGCTGAAAAAAAAATTTTTTGGGCAATTTTTGTGTCGCCATCAAAAAATACCAGTCATACAAATTGTATGGAAAGCATTTTTTTCCAAAAAATATTTTAAATCAGTTTTTTTTGTCACCAGTCTGTTCAACTATTCTCAAAAAGCCGCAGAAATGGTTTAATTTTTTTCTATTGTTCTTCGAAAATGTATGAAAATTGTATGACAAGCATTTTCTTCATACACTTGATGTATGGATTTGTATGATAATGATTTTTGTTGCATGGAGTTGTATGATAAGCATTTTCGGTATATGGAGGTCAACCGGGCATTCTGCTGATTGACTGGCCACCGAGATAAACTACCCTGCCTCAATTCAATTTGCAACCGCATCTGAGCTAGATTGATTGCCTCTTAGACGTTATCAGAATTTAAAACAATGTCTTGCCATAGTGTTCAGAGTGACTGCATTTTGAGTGTACAGGTATTTGCAGTACACTCAAAATGTGACCAGACGAGACCCAAGCATTAGTGACCAGACCAGACCCAAGCAACTTGTATTGTTTCCGACCAAACATTGACTACGGCGTAGTTTTAGTAGATTTATTGGTTTTCGGTTTACTGATACATCGGCTTATTCAAATGATTTTCTCGCATTTTGATCAATTTTTGTCGTTTTTTGATCAAAAAATTAATGTAGGGTTTTATGCACTAAAAACCCAAAAGAAGTATTTCTGCATCTTGATTTTAAGTCAACGTGGTTCAATCTGATTGTTGATCAATTAGCTAATCAAATGCAAACAACATGGTCCGGTATTTCATTCAAAATTTGAAGGAGATAAAATTGTTGGCTGAAAATAACTTTTATCTGTTGAAGCCAACTTTTAAAAATATGTTCTCGTTTTGACAATTTTTTTCTTTTAAAAAACTCGCAGTGTGACTTGAAAATAAATTAAATTTAACATTTTGGTATTTTCGGCTCATAATTTTGTTTGCTGGAAGTGCTGATTGAATTCCCGGACCATGTTGCTTGAATTTGATTGGCTTATATTAGCCAATCAGATTCGATTGCATAAAAATAGCTCAAGATATAAAACTGATGACTTTGAGACGTTTTGCGCATGAGATCCTTAATGGTGCAATTTCATAGGTCCCAAGATGAAAACTCAGTCCCATAGGTGCCAAAATAAAAAAGCAGTCGCATAAGTCCCAAATCTTTTCACTCGGTCGGAATTCTAACTTAGCCGAGTCTCGGTTTAAGGTCGCCGGTGGTTTCGTATAGAGTTAATTTCGTGTAGAGTCCTACCCTTTGGTGGCAAGCTCGCAACACGTTGGCGCGGCTGCGGCGGTCACTATTCTGCAGCTTGAGTTTATGCTATTCAATCCAGAAACTCGTTGGCTCAAATTTCAACCAATCAGAATTCAGTAAGATAAATTTTGGAACTTATGCGACTAATTTTTTGTTTTGGGAGCCATGAACATTGGAACCTATGGGAATTCACCACCCTTAATGTATACTGATTTCCATGTATATTCATTTTCCCATGATCAATTTCCAGAATTGACCAAAATTGCATGTTTCACAAGGTTATAAATATCCTACAAACGATCCGAGGTGAGCCATATTTCAACACTCTAAGCGTAGGGCCTTGATATGTTGCGCGTTAATTATCAGGAATGGCACTAAATGCAATTTTTCAAACGCCCGTAAGTTCACAAAAAACGATCGAAAAATAAAAGTTTTTCATTTTCTTGCATAGAGTAATGACATTTTCTCTTTCAGATGGTGTAACAATACTGCTCGGCGCACAGACAAATCGGCCAAAGACAATTCAGCTAATTTGAAATTCAGACAATTCAGCCAGAAATATTCATACAATTCAGCCTGAGACAATTCAGCCAGTTTTACAAAACGCTAGATTCAAAAGAAAACGAGACAACTCATGTCAGGGCGAAGCCCTGAATGTTCCGACTGCCCTTTAAGTTTTCAGGAGCAGTAGTAACCACAAACAATATAACGTAATAAAATGAAAAAAAAATCTGAAATTTGAAAATTTTAATGAAACTCATCCCCCCAAACGCCATATTAAATACCAAAGGATAAATTTCGCTCCTTGTAACAAATCAATTATGGCAAATAAGCTTCTTTCAGCCAATTTGGAACGATTTCTAAGACGGATTAAATCTCCGCTTACGCGTTAATAGCTCGAACTATATCGCGCGTTAATTGTCCCAAATTGGTCAAAATGGCCAAAATGGCAACCTTTAAACCCTCATAACTTTACAAAAAATGATCACAGGTGCAATATTTTTTCAAATTCAAGCTCGAACAACAATACTTTTCGAGTGAAAAAAAAATTACGTCAAAAATGGCTAGTTAAAAGTCGAAATTTGTCTGAAGAAAAAAAAACCACCCGAGCACAAACTTTCCGTTATCTCCGTACCGAAAGTCAAAACAACAAGACTGCTCGTATCAGGGGGAAGCTCTGAATGTTCCGACTGACTTTTAAGCCTTATGGAGCAGTGATAACATGAAATTTTAAGTGTAATAAAATAAATTTAATTGTTGAGATTTGCTGTGAAAACATCCCCCCACACGTCATATTAATTACGAAATTTTGCTCATATTAACAAATCATTTATGGCATATAAGCTTCCTTGAACTAATTTGGAACGATTTATAAGACGGATTAAGTTTCGCTTAAGCGTTAAAAGCGCGAAATACATATCGCGCGTTAATTGTCCCAAACTGGCCGAAGTGGCGATCTTTATACCCCCATAACTTTGCAAAAAATGATCACAGGTAAAAAAACTTCAAATTTAAGCTCATGAAAACAATACTTTTTGTATGACAATAAAAATTTACGTCAAAAACGGCTAGTTAAAAAGTCGAAATTTGTCTGATGAAAAAAAACCACCACGAGCACAAATTTTCCGTTTCTTTCGTTACTAAAGTCGGAGCAACCAGACTGCTCGTATCAGGGCAAAACTTTAAAATTTTCGATTGCTTTTTAAGGTCTAGATATCAGTAATAACATGGAAAAATTAAAAGTTTTGAAAAAAACTAAAATCTTTTTTTTTTGAAAGCTTTGAGGTTTTTTATGAAAACATCCCCCACACGCCATATTAAGTACAAATTGATAAATTTTGCTCCTTTTAACAAACTATTTATGGCATCTAATCTTCCTTGAACCAATTTGGAACTATTTCTAAGACGGATTAAAACTCGCTTACGCATCAATAGCGCGAAACATATCCGGCGTTAAATGTCCCAAATTGGCCAAAATGACCAAAATGGCAATCCTTAAACCCTCATAACATTACAAAGAACGATCACAGCTGAAATATCTTTTCAAAACTAAACTCATTATAACAATAGTTTTCGAATGATTTAATAAAAAGTTTGGGCAAAAATTGCTAGTTAAAAAGTCGAAATTTGTCTGAAGAAAAAAAAACCACCCGAGCACAAATATTCCGTTAATTTTGTTACGAAAGTCGGAACAAAAATCGGAAATAGAGTTATTTCTCGTTTTAATTATGCCGGTGGGCGCGTTGCACGCGCGTCGCCGCTTCGCGGCGATAACCGGTTCTTAGTTTGGTATAGACTCCCTCTCTTTGTTGGCAAGCTCGCAACACATTGGCGCGACTGCGGCAGTCACTATTATTGGCTGAATTGTCTCTTTAGCTGAAAAGTCTGAATTTCAAATCGGCTGAATTGTCTTTCACCGAATTGTCTGGACGCAATACTGTTCATATCAGGGCAACGCCCTGATTGTTCCGATTGTCACTAAACTGGTTTCGAATAGTTTTTGGTTAATGAAATATTGATAAATTGTGAATTTTCAGCTGAATATTAAGAATCTTGTATGGAATTAATAAGACCATTTAGCCTGCCTCAATTTAATTTTGTGGTTCGGGATAATTACAGTGCTCTTATAGTCACGTTAGTCTGCTAGTCAGCGTTCGCGCCAATCTTTAGCCATCTTTATCTAATGCTGAGGGGGCAACATCCGGGAACACGAAGATCCCTGTTTCTTTCCTCAGGAAAAATATTTTTGAGAATTGTTCTGAGTAAAAAATCACCCCAAGCACATAGTCTGGGTTTTCTTCCAAAGGGTTTTCTCTCAGAGCGACTCCAGTCAAAATGTTCAAATCATAGAACTCAGTGTCAGTGCTAAAGGTTACCAGCATAATTGAAGCATTTAGGCAAATTGCTGCAAAAGTTCACCCTTAAAATTTCAATTAAAAAGGTTTCAAGAAAGGCAGACGTTGTATTCTGACTTCTGCATGTACATACTAAGTTTTATCGCTCTTACAGTGTTTCAAAGAGGACGAAACTCGTATCTAGAAATCTACTACGTCATTATAAACCTGTCTTGCAATGTTTGCTGCTTAAAAAACGTTCTTAATAAAACAACAACTTTGTGCTGCGCCTCTCCAGTCAAATCACTGCCATGCTAAGGGCTGTTTTTCATGCTTAAAAGGTTTATATGAAAAACCGCCTAAAACTTCCGTTTCTGATTAGAAAACTACCGTATAAGATAAGAGTGAGACTTGATTTTTTTTATTTCGAGTGGAGTTGGTTTAACAATTGATCGGCTTTTAATGAGATATAATATGCGATATGAACTTAAATATATTTGACCAAATATTTATCGTGCGCGTATTCAATAAGAGTTGTTTTTCGTCCAGATTTAATTCATAGCCTGCCCTGCGCGAAAAACTTGAGTAGAATACAATTTATGATAAGGAACTCATATTGGGACGTCTTTCATTGCCCATAACTCAACAGAAACTATTTTACAACAGCTATTTTTACATTGAATGAGATGGTATAAACTTTGCCGCCAACATTGTTTCAGTTATTTCGGAAGTAAGAAAGAAAAGGAACTGGGACATTAAAAGCTCATTATTACCAAGTTTGCTCGATGCAGGAAGAATCCAAAGTAGTGGGGCTGGGCTGCCTTTTAGATCCTTTAAAACAAATTTTGATTTAAGAATTTTTCCCTGAAAAGATTTCAATTTAAGGCCAATAAAAAAATCTGTTTTGGCGAAGTTGGTAAACTAATCGGAAATTTTCTAACTTTCTAATTTTTTTGTCCATTTGCCCCCCAAACGCTTCGTAAAGTACAAATTGATGTGGACGTTGTACTTAGAGTTTCTCAGGGTCGGAGGATCTAGAACATTCTCGAGGGAGGGGCGGATTTTCAAAACTTTTAAAATATCGTCGACCTTTTTTTGAGTCGCCCAAACAGAGTTTCCGAGCGCTACACTAATAATTTTTGTAGATACTGGAAAATTATGACCAAAAAGTTGCATTTTTTGGCCAGCGCTTCCCTTCAAAATTATTATATATAGGAGGGTGGCTAACTCTTATGCTTTAGAAATGTGTCGAGCAAAATAGCATTAGTCAAAATATCATAAATTTACAAAAAATAGCACACTTTGAGCTCGACAAACTTGAGCTCAAGACATCAGTTTTGAGCTGATATGAAAAATTCACTTCAAGATAGACTAGTTTAAATTGTCGAAATTTGCCTGAAGAAGAAAAACCAAACTAAGCATCTAAGCTTCAAAATTAGTATGTTATTTTTCGACCAGATTTAATTCATAGCCTGCACTGGGCGTTTTGTTGTAGAAAAACTCGAGTAGAACACAGCTTATGATAGTGAACTCATATTGGGACGTCTTTCATTGCCCATAACCCAACAGAAACGATATTACATCAGCTACTTTTATATTGAATGAGATAGCTAAAATGGTATAAATTTTGTTAAGTTTCGGAGAAATGACCTCTCACTTTATAGAGAAGTAATTTCCCACTTTTTGGTTCAAAATAAGAACAAGATTGGATATCGCACGATTTCGCGCGATATTGCGCGATGTCATATCACGAGATCGGATCTCAACAGGCGGTTAGCTCTCCATATATATATAGAAATTGCTTTACTACTCTTTTATCGCTCTCTAATTAAACTGTTGATTATACTTAGTTTTGCTGCCAACCTGTGAAAAGTTATGGGCCCAGTTGCTAAAATACAAATCGGAAGTCAGGATTGTCTGACCTAACAAAAAAACTTTGAGAGAGCAAGCTTTAAATTGTTGACACAGTAAAAGTCACAAAAAAAGACAACCGAGGAAAAAATCACAAAGTGAACTGGCAGATAGACAACAGAGCAATACAAAGAGTCATTGACACAGGGCATTGAGACAATTCAGTGATCAGTGAAGTCTGGAGTCACAACAAAAGCTGAAAGAAGCACACGAAAGAAAGAGATATACACACACAGTGAGAGAGAGAGAGAGAGAGAGAGCGCGCGAGAGAGAGATAGAGATAAAGAAAGAAACAGTGATAGATGGAAACTGACAAACTGTTCAGTTTGATAACTCAATTGATGTATTATTTTATAAAAATTTGTAGATAAATGTTGTTGCATGGGGGGATCGTAATTCGTCGCTGCGAGATCTGCACTCGAACCTTTAAAGAAGAGAAGTTCCACAAAAAAAAACACTCCAAAATTTCTATTTTTCTAATATATTTTGCTATGTATGAAGTCTGTGAAGTAATCTTAGCTTTGCTAAATTGCTGATGTGTTATTCAGTACGCTTACCGTTAGGTTTTGGATCAGACATAGGTAATGAGATACATGATTACTTATATTATGCGCTGCGATTTGTTTGCTGATAAATTATAGACTGAACTTTTGTCATTGAAAAGTATGTGGAACATAGGGTATTTGTTCAGAGCAATACGGTTAAGACGAAAACGGTCTGAGTCAGAGAGAATAGTGTTTTCAGGAAAAGAAGAAGATTTTTTGTATTTTGTAGAACAATTTGAGGCTAGAATTTTTCATCTTAAACTGAATAAAGTTATCAATAGAGAAGTAGATGAGATTTATTTTGCACCCATTGTGAGAAATAATGCTACTGTAGAACAGAAAGAGGCATCTTTAAGAAAATGGAGAGAAGTTTTAGAATTAACAGAATTGCATGTTTGGTATGAGTTGGTGCATTGCTTAGACAAAAAATCTGTTTTGTTTTTAAGACCCTTTAAAGGGAAGGGAAGTAAGGCTTGGGAAATTTTGTGCAAAAGGTTCAAAAGCGCCGAGAGACCTAGACTGCAGCAATTGAGTTCAGATTTAACTACGATAAGAATGAAAGCTTATGAGAGTGTAGTCGATTATATCACTAGAGCTGAAGAGTTGCAGTATAATTTAGATGAAATAGACGAGGGTTTAAATGAAAAAATGTTTGTGTCAATCATTCTTAAAGGCCTACCAAAAGAGTTCAATACGTTTTGTACTTTGGTTAAGTTTAGCAAAGATGATAAGAGTTTGAACGAAATTAAGAAAAACTTGTTAAACTTTGAAAGTGATCATAGGAATGAGAAAGAGGAGACTGAACATTCGTTTATTTCTAGAACAAAAACATGTTTTAGGTGCAAAAAGACAGGACACATAGCAGCTCATTGTAGATCTAAGTTTGTGAATAAGGTTAACCAGTCATCTAGTGATAGACCTCCTGTGAAATGTTTCAGGTGCTTAGAAATAGGACACATAGCTAGGGATTGTAAGAAGGAATTTTAGAGAAAAAGCGTGAGAAAAGACCAGCAGTTGGCTGAAACAAATGAAACTTATTTTAGCTTTACAACTTGGCTAAGAGCGTCGACGGTGCTCTAGTTATAGATTCAGGCGCAACTTGCATTATGATAAAGGATAATTGAGCTTGACCAGAGTTTTAGCGAAACTGTTGAAAACGCTAACAAAACGCAGTCTAAGGTTTGAGGTATTGAAAGAGTTGAGTTTTTCGTGAAAGATTCTCAAGGAAATTCGAGAAAAAAAAATTTCATTGAGAGATTGTTTCTTTGTACCAGAAAACTCTGAATATTTAGTGTCCGTCTCAAAACTAACTAGAGGAGGAGCTAAAGTAGTTTTTGGAGAAAAGTCATGTATTGAGTAAGGAAATGGGACTGTTTATCCACTTAGTGAGCTAGATAATCTTTTCATTTGGAAAATAATAGGATTTGGAAATCACAAAAAATTAAGTGTTGAAAAAATGAAAAACAATTCTTCAGAGTTCAGAGTCAGCAAGACTTTTTTTGCAGAGAATCAGAAGAAAAGAATTTTAGTGAGCTAAAAATTGAGCTGAAAAATGAACTTAGAGCCCATCCAAAATCTAAAACGTCATTAGATGAACGAGGTAAGGAGGAGTCGAGAAACTTATGCAAGGTTGAGAAGTTTCAGAGTATGGACATGAAGTTAGGTTCAAAGCCAAGGGAGCGTAAGAAGTTTGAAAGCAGAGCAGGCAAACTGATACGGATATTTGACTTAGGACAGAAAAAATAGTGATTTTGCTCTTTACAAACATCGTATGGGACATGGTAAAACTGAACCGCCAGACTAGTGTAGGCTATGATTTAGTACTTATTTTGAAAGGAGGGTTGTTAAGTTTCGGAGAAATGACCTCTCACTTTATAGAGAAGTCATTTCCCACTTTTTGGTTCAAAGTAAGAACATGATTGGATATCGCACGATGTCGCGCGATATTGCGCGATGTCATATCACGAGATCAGATTTCAACAGGCGGTTAACTTTCCATATAAATAGAAATTGATTTTTTACTCTTTTATCGCTCTCTAATTAAACTGTTGATTATACCTAGTTTTGCTGCCAACCTGTGAACAATTTTGCCGCCAACATTGTTTCAGTTATTAGGGAAGTAAGAAAGAAAAGGAACCGGGACATTAAAAGATCACTATTAACAAGTTTGCTCGATGCGGGAAGATTCCAAAATAGTGGGGCTGGGTTGCCTCTTGGATCCTTTGAAACAAATTTTGAATTACAAATTTTTCTTTGAAAAGATTTCAGTTTAAGGCCAATAAAAAAATCTGTATTGGTGAAGTTGGTAAGCTAGTCGGAAAAAACGAATTTTTCCAGTTTTTTTGTCCATTCCCCCCCCCCCCCAAACGCTTTGTAAAAATCATAATAAATTGTTTCCAAACGATATCTAGTAACAAAGTTATTTATAAAAAAATTTAAATACAATTTAGAATCGTTTGGGAGAACACCATTAAGCCAACACGGCCTGTTTAACTTTTTAAATTTTGTCGACCTTTTTTTGAGTCGCGCAAACAGAGTTTCCGAGCGCTACACTATTAAATTTTGTAAATACTGGAAAATTTTGACCAAAAAGTTGCGCTTTTTGGCAAGCGCTTCCCTTCAAATTTATTATATATTGGGGGGTGGCTAAGTCTTATGCTTTAGAAATGTGTCGCGCAAAATAGCATTAGTCAAAATATCATAAATTTACAAAAAATAGGACACTTTGAGCTCGACAAACTTGAGCTCAAAACATCAGCTTTGAGCTGATATGAAAAATTCACTTCAAGATAAGCTAGTTTAAAATGTCGAAGTTTGCCTGAAGAATAAAAACCAAACTAAGCATAAACAAACAGACCCAAAGGACGTTTTTGCGTATAGGACTTTCACGTTGAACAACTATTGCAGCCGAATTTTGTCAGGCTATGGTAGACCTGAAGCTAGAGGCCAAGGGAGAGCTCGTTCTCACACACTTTTTTTTTCATGGCAGGGGATCGAATACACAGGGGATCTTAAATGGAACGCCTTACCATTAGGAAATTGAACACCTTATAGGAAACGCATAAAGGGAAAGCATATCAATATCACTTGCTTGTAATTTCGAATTCAAGTCATGTCTAGAAATCAGAGCCTTTTAGTAACTTCCTTGCGCTCAAATCAACATAACTCATGCATGCCAATTGCAGGCTTAAATTCAACCTCTTAACTCTAACCTGTCTCGGTTGACGCCGTCGGTCAAATAAGGCTTCATACCAGCACTTTGTTTTTCATAGTAGGCTGATAAGTCGATGAATTGCTCGTAATAAAAAAAGTTTTGGAAGGGTAATATCATCTGATACAGTACAGATCAGATTTGTCATTTTTGCTGGTAAGCTTAGTTAGTTGCTGGATGAGACTAAAGTTGCTGTTTATTGCTGTCTGTATATACATCTACGATAAGGACTTACTATGATACTTATTCGGAAGCGGGACTGACAATCCCTTAAGCAAATTGCTGTCACCGCCCTCTGTTCCATTTCCACCACAATACAATTTGGTTTCTGTTGCTAAACAACAGCCTGAAACTAAATTGACAAACTTTTCTAAATAACGATGGTGGTCCAACAAAAAACAGAGCAGGAAAGAAATTTTTGGAAGCCAGGTAGAATTCACAATTCCATTTAATAATTTTGAGTAGAAACTCAAAAAAAAGAGAAAAATGGTTAGGTTGTGGAGTCGAATTTGTTTTCGTTTTGCAAAAATTTTGGTAAGTGACACTGCTTGGCAAAAGAATCGTGGATGCCAATATTACAACAAGAATGATCGTATCAGGGCGAAGTCCTGAATGTTCCGACTGCCTATTTAGGTTTATGGAGCAGTAATAACATTTTAAAAAAATAAAACAAAATGAAAATTTTTTTTTCTAAAATTTGAAATTTTTTATGAAAATCAACCCCCCACACGCCATATAAAATACAAAAGGATAGATTTCGCTACTTGTAACAAATCATTTATGGCAAATAAGCTTCTTTTAACCAATTTGGAACGATTTCTAAGACTGATTAAATCTCGCTCACGCATTAGTAGCGCGAAATATATCGTCCCAAATCGTTAATTGTCCCAAATTGGCCAAAATGACAACCTTTAAACCCTCATAAGCTTACGAAAAATGATCACAGGTGAAATATCTTTTCAGATTCGAGCTCAGGACAACAATACCTTTCGAATGATATAAAAAAAATTCCGTCAAAAATGGCTAGTTAAAAAGTCGAAATTTGTCTGAAGAAAAAAAAACCCACCCCGAGCACAAATATTCCGTTTCTTTCGTATCGAAACTCGGAACAATAACATCAGATACGTTTGTCGTTCATCTGGTAAATTCTAATCGGAATGTATGGGGGGTGATTTTAATCTATTGTTTGATGTGTATTCATGAAATTCAATTCACATTCAATGTTAACAGCATGGAATACTTTGGAGGATAAACTAGTTATACCATTTAATCATTTCGTTGAATTGTTTTCTCAATCTTTGAAGCACTCTGCTGAGTTGTGGCTGGAAAGATTTTTCATTTAACAGAAATAATTTTTCTCCTGATTGCTTGATAAATTAACTAAAATAAACAAGACTGCTCGTATCAGAGAAGCCATGAGTGTACGGACTGCCTTTTAAGATTTATGGAACAGTGTAACATAAATATCATTAACAAATAAATGTAATAAAAAAATGAAAACTTTTTGTTCCGACTTTCGATACGAAAGTAACGGAATATTTGTGCTCGGGGTGGGTTTTTTTTTCTTCAGACAAATTTCGACTTTTTAACTAGCCATTTTTGACAGAATTTTTTATATCATTCGAAAGCCATTGTTGTCCTGAGCTTAAATTTGAAAAGATATTTTACCTGTGATCATTTTTTGTAAAGTTATGGGGGTTTAAAGATTGCCATTTTGGCCAATTTGGGACAATTAACGCGCGATATAATTCGCGCTATTAACTCGTAAGCCGAGATTTAATCCGTCTTATAAATCGTTCCAAATTGGTTGAACGAAGCATATTTGCCATAATTGATTTTTTACAAGGAACGAAATCTATCTTTTTATACTTTATATGGCGTGTGGGGGGATGATTTTCATAAAAAATTTCAAATTTTAGAAATTTTTTCATTTCGTTTTATTTCATTGAGTTTTTTAGTGTTATTACTGCTCCATAAACCTTAAAAGGCAGTCGGAACATTCAGGGCTTTGCCCTGATACGAGCAGTCTTGTTTTTATTTGAAATTTTTTCTATGAAAATCATCCCCCCACACGCCATACAAACTACAAAAGAATAGATTTCGCTCCTTGTAACAAATCAATTATGGCAATTAAGCTTCTTTCAACCAATTTGGAATGATTTCTATGATGGATAAAATCTCCGCTTGCGCTCTAATAGCGCGAAATATATCGCACGTTAATTGTCCCAAATTGGTCAAAATGGCAATCTTTAAACCCACATAACTTTACGAAAAATAATCATTGTTGAAGTATCTTTTGAAATTTAAGCCCAGGAGAAGGATGTAAAAATTTTTTTCAAAAATTGCTAGTTAAAAAGTCGAAATTTGTCGGAAGAAAAAACCCACCTCGAGCACAAATATTCTGTTACCTTCGTATCGAAAGTCGGAACAGTTACAAATGCCTCATTATCTTAAGATAGAAGCGTGGTTATAAAATAAACTCACTTAAACATTCATCCCCATAAATAAACAAGACTGCTCGTAGCAGCGCAGAGCCTTGAATGTTCCGACTGCCTTTTAAGGTCTATGGAGCGGTAATAACATTAAAAAAATAAATGTAATAAAATAAAATGGAATTTTTTTCTTCTAAAATGAGATTTTTTTTGACAATCATCCTCCCCACGCGCCAGATAAAGTACAAAAGAATAAATTTTGCTCCTTTTAACAAATCAATTGAGGCAAGTAAGCTCTTTTAACTAATTTGGAACGATTTCTATAACGGATTCAAATATCTTTTCAAATTTAAGCTCAGTACGAAACTTGTTAAAAAGTCGAAAACAACCCACCCCGAGCACAAATATTCCTTTTTTTTGTCGCGATGGTCGGAACAATAAATATTGCAATCACTCGGTTTGTCTGTGGGATAAAATAGACAAAAAATGAAAACTGAATTTTTACAAAACTTTAGCACAAAGACATGTTCGATGTACGTCTTTTTTCAACAGGTTTCATTTTTTTGTGTTTCTTTCAACTCTATCATTACGAATAGGCTGGTCTTCAAATCTATCAAATCAATTAGCAAAGACGTTCAAAAATGCTCGACACCAAATTTCTCATTAGAACCAGATAACTGAACTGAGAACTCATTAAAAACAGGAACCAAGATGAACTTCCCGTGAAAACGACTGAAAAAGCGGAAATTGCTTCGCATACCAACATCAAGTCAATTTATCTCGCTACCTGAGCTAACCCTGAACTGAGCTACTTTCAGTTCACTCCTGTCGACTTTTTTATTGCTTTTCCGGACAAATTTTATTTCATTAACACGGCTAAGTTGTAAAAACAAGGCGTAGTTTCCGTGACACAGAGCTGAGATTTGTCAGCAAATTGATTTCTGAGGGGCAATAAAGTTCTATTTTACTACGTTTAAAAAAAAGTTAAACGCTCTCATTAAATGGTTAAAATTTTAACAACCTCAAACAAACCCATAAAAATGTCTGGTAAGAAAAATTGTTTTCTTCCTATTTGCGCCTGGTCAGGGGCGGATTTAGGGGGGCGGGGTTTCGAACGCCCTCTCCCTCAGGGTCTCGGCCCCCTCACCAACCAAAGGGTCCCCCTTTGCTATGCTTTTGACATCCTTTTTCGGCCGACCTACCGTAAAAATTTTGAAAGGCTCATTGGGTGCCAATGCATACTAACTTTGGAATACTAATAGAGGTTTTTGGTCAAAGTTCGAAAAAAGTGCTTGAAAAATAAAACAGTTTGTTAAAATAAGGTATCCATAGTGTTCTCGGAGAACTCAGAAAATCCATTTTCGACAGAATTTAAAATAGGTCGACAGAATGCGCCAAAAGTTAGAGTAGAAACAATAGTTAGAAAAGGTATGAATTAATTAGTTGGTTAAATACAAAGCACTGGGTTATTAGATTATATAAACGAATCGAACAGCTCAGAGAAATATACCTAATGAGGGGAGGTTGAGCTAATCTTATTTTATTTATCAATATTTTATCTTCTTACTAAGGTCGATGACTGAGTAGTATTTCTTGGGTTGCCTTGATGTTGTCCACTTGGCACTTCTGGTTTGGTTGTCAGTTTCGTCTTGCCGTAGTCCTTTGGGTACTTGTAGTCCAGACTTCCTCAGATGGGGTTATCTCGAGTATCTCGTTTTATAGTTTTATCGAACTTGAAATGAGAAATTATTCTCTGTTTTATTTGTGAAAAAAGACTAGTTTAATTTTACTGTAAATGCAGAAAAGAAAAATTATTTATTTTTTGAAAAGGTCTAACTGAAGATATCTAACTTGCTGCTTACTGAGCAAAATGAAACACTGAAGATTTCAGGCCAGTCCTTTTGCTCGTAAGCATAAACCGGCGGCTGATTCAATCTTTAATTATTCAGGTTTCACCTGCTCCTTTGTTCTCCCTTTCTAATAAGGGAATTTTCAACTAGTTTTTATTAGATTTTTTCAAATCAAATATATTTAACTTATTAGTCCCCTTTGATAAAAACCGCAGCCTTCAGTTTGTCTGATTAAAAATTCATATTACTCTCTCTAATGCATCATATTGCAGGTGCATCTCTGCTTAATCAAAGCAAGGAGAATTTCAGTGCAGCCGGCAAGACTGCTAAAAATTTATCCAGTTTGTTTCAAGTTAAGTTAAAAGGGACGTATTAATAATCGCCGCCCTTTTAAAATATTGAGCATGAAAAAATGAGAAAAATTGGACAAGTATTTAAAAAGGAGTGGATTTTCAAAACAAGATTTTATAGTCCTAATAAGAGTAAATCAGTCAATATCTGATTTAGTGAAAAGAGGCTTTAATTTAAATGGCACGCTCCAATTTAGAATTGGGTCGTTAAATAAACAATTAAGACAATGGTCTTTTGTCTGTGTAGTATTTTTCAATAATACAACTCACCCCTTTTTTTAGAAAATTAAGCTGTTCGATTCTTACAGTTACCATGATGAAAATTTAAACACTTTAATGGTTAAATACTATAGTTATAAAATTTAAAAAGAACATCAAATGAAAAAGTTATAAAGATAGGTTAGGTTTTATCTAGAGCTTCCTTCCGGCTTCTAGCTCCACGTTGTATGATCTGAGGATCGCTATCTTCCTCTGTGAAGCCTCGAGTTTTTGTTGCAACTTCACAATTTTCTTCTTTTTGATTTTGTTCTTGATTTGTAGTCTCCTCATTCCGTCCGTAAGTTCTTGAATGTCGTCCTGTTCTTCCTGTCTGTGTCTGTTTTTTACATGGTTCGGAAAAGCAGTTGTTCCCTCAAACGGGATGGTGACTTGCGTGCCTCCTGCCTTGAAAATGTAGCCGTGTTCCTCCATCTTCTTTAATTTCCAGAAGTTGGTTTCGTTCTTTATAACCACTTCTTGCTGGGTTATGAAATCGATAGGCATTATCGCCTTTTCCATTGTCGTTGAGTTGACGACTTCAATGAACGATGGCAGTTTCCAGCTGTTATAATTTTCCTTTATTGAGTACTTTGAACTCGTTATATATTTTGGATTTTCCGTATCCAATTTGGTTTCTCTGCACTTCTGCAGCTCCAATCTTTGGGTTAAACTGGGAAAATTGCGAGGGTTCTTATTTAACCCGTCGTCCATTGACAAAGATTGAACTGCTACAGGTGTCCGTTGTTTCTTCCTCAGAGGCAGCATTCTTTTAAACTCCTCTGGTGCTGGGTCTGCATTTCTGCAGTTCCAGTTTAAAATTGGGTCATATTCCATTTTGCTAAACATCAATACAAAATGACCAAATATTCAAAATCCCGAATTTCATTCGGATATTAAGGCTAATTATCAAATGTTTGAACAACGAAGGACAAAGTGTAAAATTGTATATATATAAAAGGTGGAAAATATAATCTTGTGGTTTCACAAAAACCCACCACAGAAAGCAAATGAAGAAAAACGATCATGGTGTTTATTAACCACAGGAATGAAGCACTTTAGAAGACTGAGTAAAGCTCAGATTTTAAACTTATGTAGTTAAAGCAAAATTGGATATTTGGGCATTAATTAACCCCTAATCTTAAATGTATGTCCACCTGGGGTCATCCACAGGCTTACCATGGGGTCTTTAACAAATTATACAGCTATAAACTTTAGGTTAGAGTTTACTAGATGCAAACATTAACGAATAAAAAATTGTAAAAGTTGTAAGGCAGGTATAAACAAATATAATATTTCATTTGATAGCTTTTTTTGTCATAACCAGAAATCTTCGTTTCATTTTATGATAAGATATGGAAAAGATTTAATTAAGGAATTTTAAAAAAATGAAATATCAAAGGTAAGGAAAGTTGAAGACTAATTACAAACGGTATTATATTTGATAAAGTAAGAGTAATAAATCTTCTTCGGTTTTAATCCCCTGCACCAATCCATGTTCACATCTTTAGTACAGAAAAGTCGTCCTGAACTTTATGATGCAAAAATTTAACATAAACTATCTTAGTGATGATGCGGTCCAATTTTCAAAGTGTTGCTTCCAAAAATTTGTTGTATTTAAGGGTTTAAATGCCTGCGTGTTGTGGATTCAAAACTACCGAATTAGTAATGTGGCCAAAACTTTGAGGAGTGAATCATAAGAGTCTCAAAGGCTGCATACAGCCACCAACAATCATTTGCATTGGTTAAAAGAAATTGGTACCATGGGTATTGAAGGGCTACATGAAGCCACCAACAAATGCTGGCATAAATCTGCGGCGGGTCGGGTCGAAAAACATTGTTCGCCCATTTTATGATAAAGAATATTGGTGAAAATTTTCCTCAATGTGTTGAGAAGAAAGAAGGTGACATTTCCCTTTTTGATGAATTTCTTCTAGTTTGCATTTTGTAACTTGAAAACTACAAAGATAATAATTAATGTCATCGGTCCCTACTTGGGCCCTAAGAGGAATCCGATGGTGCAAATTAACTTCGCAGAATGAGTTTGTTACAATTTTACATTGGCTAGTTCTTTCATCAAAGATTTCACTCTATTAATTCTCGTTAATGTACGTAGGGTAATTTGACATTCCCTTAAGTGTAATACTGAACTTTCAGTTAATAAAACCGCCTGAAAATGAAATTATTCATAGACTCGTAAAACTGTAATATTTTAAACTCCTGGCCTTTTGCAATTTTTTGCAAGTATGTTGAAGTCGAAAAACTTTTTTTGTCTGAGCCATTGGTTTCCGATCCCTCTATCTTTAATTGATAATGAGGATGGTCCGAAATTGTTAGCGTACTTGACTGTTTTCGATCTCGGTTAAGAGTTAAATCCGTGTTCATGCATTTTGGCATATCCTTTTGGGTGTCATACAGAACCGCTATTCATTGTAGAATCTTTGTGGGATAATAATCGTAATCTTTTTTTTTGTAATATTTAACTAAGTTTACTGCTCAGTATACAAAATGTTAGGTAAACTTCACAAAATTTTAAGGGTTATAAAAGCTTTCATAAAAACTTCACATTTATAAATATTTTAAAGCAGGAAGAATTGGGTTTAATTTATTTCTATGTTTTCAAACGTTTGGCCTATTACACCTTTGTTTATATCTACTTTTGATTCTCTGGAGTTTTTTAGTACGATAGGCATCGACTTAATTGCATTCCTACAATAAGTGCTTTTTGCATCAATGCCTTTTTGTTCTAAGGACTCCTGCAGCTCCAATCTTTGGGTTAAACTGGGAAAATTGCGAGGGTTCTTATTTAACCCGTCGTCCATTGACAAAGATTGAACTGCTACAGGTGTCCGTTGTTTCTTCCTGAGAGGCAGCATTCTTTTAAACTCCTCTGGTGCTGGGTCTGCATTTCTGCAGTTCCAGTTTAAAATTGGGTCATATTCCATTTTGCTAAACATCAATACAAAATGACCAAATATTCAAAATCCCGACTTACATTCAGATATTAAGGCTAATTATCAAATGTTTGAACAACGAAGGACAAAGTGTAAAATTGTATATATATAAAAGGTGGAAAATATAATCTTGTGGTTTCACACAAACCCACCACAGAAAGCAAATGAAGAAAAACGATCATGGTGTTCATTAACCACAGGAATGAAGCACTTTAGAAGACTGAGTTAAGCTCAGATTTTAAACTTATGTAGTTAAAGCAAAATTGGATATTTGGGCATTAATTAACCCCTAATCTTAAATGTATGTCCACCTGGGGTCATCCACAGGCTTACCATGGGGTCCTTAACAAATTATACAGCTATAAACTTTAGGTTAGAGTTTACTAGATGCAAACATTAACGAATAAAAAATTGTAAAAGTTGTAAGGCAGGTATAAACAAATATAATATTTCATTTGATAGCATTTTTTTGTCATAACCAGAAATCTTTGTTTCATTTTATGATAAGATATGGAAAAGATTTGATTAAGGAATTTGAAAAAAATGAAATATCAAAGGTAAGGAAAGTTGAAGACTAATTACAAACGGTATAATATTTGATAAAGTAAGAGTAATAATTCTTCTTCGGTTTTAATCCCCTGCACCAATCCATGTTCACATCTTTAGTACAGAAAAGTCGTCCTGAACTTTATGATGCAAAAATTTAACATAAACTATCTTAGTGATGATGCGGTCCAAATTTCAAAGTGTTGCTTCCAAAAATTTGTTGTATTTAAGGGTTTAAATGCCTGCGTGTTGTGGATTCAAAACTACCGAACTAGTAATGTGGCCAAAACTTTGAGGAGTGAATCATAAGAGTCTCAAAGGCTGCATACAGCCACCAACAATCATTTGCATTGGTTAAAAGAAATTGGTACCATGGGTATTGAAGGGCTGCATGAAGCCACCAACAAATGCTGGCATAAATCTGCGGCGGGTCGGGTCGAAAAACACTGTTCGCCCATTTTATGATAAAGAAAATTGGTGAAAATTTTCCTCAATGTGTTGAGAAGAAAGAAGGTGACATTTCCCTTTTTGATGAATTTCTTCTAGTTTGCATTTTGTAACTTGAAAACTACAAAGATAATAATTAATGTCATCGGTCCCTACTTGGGCCCTAAGAGGAATCCGATGGAGCAAATTAGCTTCGCAGAATGAGTTTGTTACAATTTTACATTGGCTAGTTCTTTCATCAAAGATTTCACTCTATTAATTCTCGTTATTGTACGTAGGGTAATTTGACATTCCCTTAAGTGTAATACTGAACTTTCAGTTAATAAAACCGCCTGAAAATGAAATTATTCATAGACTCGTAAAACTGTAATATTTTAAACTCCTGGCCTTTTGCAATTTTTTGCAAATATGTTGAAGTCGAAAAACTTTTTTTGTCTGAGCCATTGGTTTCCGATCCCTCTATCTTTAATTGATAATGAGGATGGTCCAAAATTGTTAGCGTACTTGACTGTTTTCGATCTCGGTTAAGAGTTAAATCCGTGTTCATGCATTTTGGCATATCCTTTTGGGTGTCATACAGAACCGCTATTCATTGTAGAATCTTTGTGGGATAATAATCGTTATCTTTTTTTTGTAATATTTAACTAAGTTTACTGCTCAGTATACAAAATGTTAGGTAAACTTCACAAAATTTTAAGGGTTATAAAAGCTTTCATAAAAACTTCACATTTATAAATATTTTAAAGCAGGAAGAAATGGGTTTAATTTATTTCTATGTTTTCAAACGTTTGGCCTATTACACCTTTGTTTATATCTACTTTTGATTCTCTGGAATTTTTTAGTATGATAGGCATCGACTTAATTGCATTCCTACAATAAGTGCTTTTTGCATCAATGCCTTTTTGTTCTACGGACTCCTGCAGCTCCAATCTTTGGGTTAAACTGGGAAAATTGCGAGGGTTCTTATTTAACCCGTCGTCCATTGACAAAGATTGAACTGCTACAGGTGTCCGTTGTTTCTTCCTCAGAGGCAGCATTCTTTTAAACTCCTCTGGTGCTGGGTCTGCATTTCTGCAGTTCCAGTTTAAAATTGGGTCATATTCCATTTTGCTAAACATCAATACAAAATGACCAAATATTCAAAATCCCGAATTTCATTCGGATATTAAGGCTAATTATCAAATGTTTGAACAACGAAGGACAAAGTGTAAAAATGTATATATATAAAAGGTGGAAAATATAATCTTGTGGTTTCACACAAACCCACCACAGAAAGCAAATGAAGAAAAACGATCATGGTGTTTATTAACCACAGGAATGAAGCACTTTAGAAGACTGAGTTAAGCTCAGATTTTAAACTTATGTAGTTAAAGCAAAATTGGATATTTGGGCATTAATTAACCCCTAATCTTAAATGTATGTCCACCTGGGGTCATCCACAGGCTTACCATGGGGTCCTTAGACTCGTAAAACTGTAATATTTTAAACTCCTGGCCTTTTGCAATTTTTTGCAAATATGTTTAAGTCGAAAAACTTTTTTTGTCTGAGCCATTGGTTTCCGATCCCTCTATCTTTAATTGATAATGAGGATGGTCCAAAATTGTTAGCGTACTTGACTGTTTTCGATCTCGGTTAAGAATTAAATCCGTGTTCATGCATTTTGGCATATCCTTTTGGGTGTCATGCAGAACCGCTATTCATTGTAGAATCTTTGTGGGATAATAATCGTTATCTTTTTTTTGTAATATTTAACTAAGTTTACTGCTCATTATACAAAATGTTAGGTAAACTTCACAAAATTTTAAGGGTTATAAAAGCTTTCATGAAAACTTCACATTTATAAATATTTTAAAGTAGGAAGAAATGGGTTTAATTTATTTCTATGTTTTCAAACGTTTGGCCTATTACACCTTTGTTTATATCTACTTTTGATTCTCTGGAGTTTTTTAGTACGGTAGGCATCGACCTAATTGCATTCCTACAATAAGTGCTTTTTGCATCAATGCCTTTTTGTTCTAAGGACTTATCAATTCTAAACGCTGTTCCTACTTTGAAAACTACGCCTGCTGGAGAAATTGAAATAACGCGGGATGATTTAGGTGCAATAATTATATTTTATCAAGAAATACATTTTGATAAAAACTTATATATGGATAGTTTTTGCTTCTTATAATACTGATAGGTACTGTTATATCTGGGTATTTTTTTAATTCTAAGTTCAAATTTGGAAAGTTCATTGATTTAATGTTGTGAGAAATGAAATCCATTCCTAATATATTTAGATCGCATCCGTTCTCGGCTGAAATCCATGCTTTGATTTTTACCGGATTATCAGTGTTTGTACCTAAAATGTTGAGTCAAAATTAGTATAACCTATAAGTTTAAGTTTTTCTCCATTAACAGCAACTGTGTTTCATCTAGATTTATTCAGCTGTAGAGGCTGTATTTTACAATATTGTTCATAACTGTCAAAATTAATAAGCGAACATGTTGCTCCAGTGTCTAGTAGAAATTGGGTTTCCAGACCGTTATTTTTATTTTTGTCTCCGACGGGATGTTGGTATAAATTAATATATAATTGTATTTTTGGTTCGGACGGAAACTGATCTAGTTTAAATTAACAAGTTCACACTCATTATCGGTATAGTCTCCTGGAATGTCATCATCACTCAAGTTGTGGATCTGGTAAGGTGAATAATAATCGTTATTTTTGTTGAAGGGTTTTTTACTGATTGATCTGTCACGCGATTGAGAACTTTCCTTGAAGTTTGACAAATGCCTGAATTCTTGTTGGGGATTTTTATCATTGAAATTGTTGTCTACTCTTGACCTACTCTTGCTATAGTTATGGTAACTTCTGTTTGAATTCTCTCTTAATTGAAGCGAGTCATAATTTTGCTCCTGTTGCTCGTTATATTTAAAGCAATGTCTTATCGTATGGCCTGAAATGCAACACCAATTGCAAAACATTGGGTTGTTTTGCTTGTTTCTATGCTCATGTGGATTATAAGCTGCGTTGATTTTATGATCTTTCATTAGTCCTGTTAACTCTTTAAGTTGATCCTTTATTGCTTCTATCTCCAACTTATTATCAACACTACTTGAAGCTGTTCCGGTAAACTCACTACTTACTGCAAAACTTAAGTCTTTTGTTGCAATATGATCTTTTAATTGTTGCCATGTTGCGGGTGGATTCTCAATTAGGAATTGATGAGCCTTTTGTTTCAAGCCTGGCGGGCTTAAGCCGCGTACAAAGAATTCCATTTTCTTTGCTGTTCTTTGATCATCATTAAAAATTGGATTAGGCCATCCACGGTCTACTGCGGTGCTTAATCTATGAATGTAGCTTTTAATGAATTCATCAGGTTGTCTTTTTATGTTTTCTGCTTCTTTTCGTCTCCTATACTTATCCTTATCATCAGTGAATCTATCTATGAATTGATCTCTTATCTCATTCCAAGGTAAGTTTGCTGCTAATCCCTGATACCATTGAGCGGCTGGACCTCTTAATATTGAACCAAATAAGGCTCTTTGTCTGTTATCATATGCGTCTTGTTCGTCACCTGCGTCTCCTGCTCTAGTGCCTAGGGAAAATTCTATCTTTTTCTCTACTATATCAAGAAAATCTCTTGCATCTTCATTCGGATCTAAGCCGGTAAACTTTTTGAGAGCTAAATCTGGGTATGCTACTACGTTTGCCATCTTTGTTTAATTCACTCAATGTTTTGTTAACAATATATAAAGGGTTTGGATGTGTTGTGTACTGATCAATTGTACGGACTGAAATAATTGTATTTAAGTTACAATGAAGTTTGCTGGGTTCAATGAATACGAATTTTTGTTAGATAGATCAATAGTGCTATGGGGCTGTTTAAGCTTTTTTAAGATAGGAGTTATCTCTGGGGTATTGCTGCTGGAGAGAATGGTTAATTCGCGAATATTTTAGTGTTGGGTGTTTGGACAAAATTGTGATTTGATCTTTTTGGATATTGGTGATATACCAAATAATTTTTGTGGATTTATTTTTTAATTTTAGTTTTAAATTAAATGCTGTTGTATCTACTTGATAAAAGTTGATCATAGTATTTTACATCATTTTAGGGACATAAATCATTTTAGGGAATGATAAACAATATAAAGTATATTTAAATTTTTCTAATGAATTTGGAATGAACTTGTTATGTTTTTAATTTTTGTTAAGGAAAAATTTGTGTTTTTAATGAAAATTGATTAAAATGCAAGTAGTTTTGTGCTTAGGTATATTATGATATCAAAAAGCAATCAGGAGTGAAGCAATTAATCGTTCTTGCGGTATATAATTTGTATTATTTGGTATTTTCATTTGCTGAAGAATTGTGTCAATTTCTGGAGTGTATCGTCAAAAAAAGACGTATAATTCGTGTTTATCGTCGTTAGGGTGTTTTGCTAGTATACTAATATGATCTTTTACTGTGTTAGTGATATACCATATGATGTTAGAGACTTTATTTCCTAATTTGAGTTTTAAATTTATTGTACTGACGTCAATTTTAAAATGTGTTGACATTAATTTTTACGATGTTTGTTTTCTTTTTCTTAAATTAAGTTGTACTATTTGATTAGTATGTTTTAGAGTAATGAAAACCTCCTAGGAAATAATGAATATTAACAAAGGTTATTAATAATAAAATAAGAAAAGAAAAAAAGTTGAAAAAAAAAATTTCTAAAATTTTTTCTAAGTTTTTCAAGTTTTTATTCGCTGAAACCTAATTTGAAACCTGAAACTTTCTTCAAGATAAGTTTAATTGATGCTTTTGATATGATTAACAATATAACTATATGCCTTTTTGGGCTATTATTGGCTCACTACTTAATTTTTTTGTTAAAATTTTTACAAAAATTTTTGACTGAAACGATAATCTGAAACCTAAAACTATGGTAGCTGAAGTTGAGTTTTTTAAATCTTAAAATTGTCTAGAAGCTTTAGTATACCTAGTTTATGCTTTATCTTGCAAAAAAATTCTGAAAACCGAATCTTTTGATATCTTAAACTTAGTTTTTGAAATCTCAAACCTAAAACTCTTAAACTCTCTCAAACTCGATGCATGAAAATAGAAAGTTGGTTTTTGATAGCTGGTCTAGTGTAAATTAGAATTTGGAACAGGTTTGCAACTTCAAAATCAAAATTTTATTTGCGGAAACCTAAGTTTTTGGGGCTGAAACTATGATTTCTAGAACTGAAACTATGGTTTGACCAATTGGTTTTAGAGTTTTATGATTGAAAATTTAGGTTGGTCTCTCTAATATGTTTCTATTCCAGCAATAAAATTGCAAAAAAATGAAAATTTCGACGATTTTAGTTTTCTGAAACTATAAGTTTGAGGGCTCAAACTAACACCTTCTACAAATTTTTTGAGTTCAAAAATTTGTTAGTGCATTAAGGATTCCTATTATCTTTCAATATTTCACAAAAATTTTACTTGGGAAGCAAGATTTTTGGTTCTGAAACCAAAAACACCAATTCTGAAACGTACGTTTCAGCCTTAGGAATCAAATTTTAAAATTGGTTTGGTGAGTTTTAACACCGTTAGTTTTCTCTAGAAAGTCAAAATTCGGCGTTCGGAGCTCAATTTTGAGACCAAAAACTCAATTTTTGTGTTCTGAAACCTGAAACTAACAAAAAAAACGTACCATTTAAGACCAGGTTTTTGACTTATGATATCCAAATTTGGGTTTGACTAGTTCAACTTTTGCTGTTTTACCCGAATCCGTTTACAGAAACTTAAAATTTTGACCGGAAACTATACTTATTTTAACTGAAACGTTTGACCCTATAACTGAAACCTAGACTGAAACCAAAAGTTTTGGCTGGTAAAAATCAATTTTTTAGTGCTTATGCTATCATATGAAACCTATTTTATCAATATAAAGTGGATGTGTCAGTGTTTTAAACTTAGTTTTTGTTGTGAAATCTGATATTTTTGTGCTGAAACTAAAACTTGGTGTTTGGTGTTATGTGGTTAACGTTTAAGATTGGTTTTAGTGCGTAATCTTATTGTTAATTAGGTGTATATTTAAACTGTGTCAAAAAAAACTAATGATTTATTAAAAAACACCCAAATCCGTTCCTTCCTTCGTGGTTTTTGTTATTTTCTTCCTTAGTTTCAGTAATTGGTAGTTTTACTGATGGATGATTTAGGTTTAAGTTATGTTAAGGTGAATAGAATTAAAATTAGCTTAAGAAAAAATGAGGATAAGCCTCGAGAAATGATGAAGGATTAGGATAAATAGCAACAAGCGTGGATGGTTTGAGATAATGTGATGAAGAATTCAATTTATCATACAATTTAGGGTACTCTTAGATTGCACATATGACCACTTAACCCCCTCGAAAAAATAATTGAAGATATTTAATAAGTTTTTGAGCACTTTAGTTTAATACAGAATTTCGTTAATTTTAGTGATGATAACTTTAAACTGAAGTTTCGGCAAAAATTTAGTGCTTTACTGGACAAAACGGGTATATCTTACTAGCGGACTTAGGCAGAGAACGATTCTTTCAGAAATTTTGTATATTATTATAATAATAGATAATAGTTAAGTTCATGAGCTAATGTCAGTTAGAAAGCCGTCTAATAGACCTCGAGATGGAGGAATATCGTGGGCGACTGCTAGCGCAGGGGATGCTTTCGCAAGAACCCTACTAGGAATATCTGTCAAGTAGAAGACAATGAAATTGTGTTTCTATCGAAAGATGCCCATTGTCTCTGGCTTTTTGAGGTTGGAAACTAATCTGACAAATACTCACAGATCCTAATAATAATATATTTTTTGAATTTTAAAAGCTGTTTCGAGTTTGTTGGAAAAGGAATTTCTTAAGGAGTAGTTCTCTGCTGCGGTCGCACCAGTTTTACTAAGCGTTCATTGCTGGTTGAATGCTTAGTAATTTTATCCTAAGTTATAAGTCTCACCTTAAATCGTCAAATTGTCTTGACAAAAAGTAGAGTAGATACAATAGTTAGAAAAGGTATGAATTAATTAGTTGGTTAAATACAGAGCACTGGGTAATTAGATTATATAAGCGAATCGAACAGCTTAAAGAAATATACCTATGAGGGGAGGTTGAGTTAATCTTATTTTGTTCATCAATATTTTATCTTCTTACTAAGGTCGATGACTGAGTAGTATTTCTTGGGTTGCCTTGATGTTGTCCACTTGGCACTTCTGGTTTGGTTGTCAGTTTCGTCTTGCCGTAGTCCTTTGGGTACTTGTAGTCCAGACTTCCTCAGATGGGGTTATCTTGAGTATCTCGTTTTATAGTTTTATCGAACTTGAAATGAGAAATTATTCTCTGTTTTATTTGTGAAAAAAGACTAGTTTAATTTTACTGTAAATGCAGAAAAGAAAAATTATTTATTTTTTGAAAAGGTCTAACTGAAGATATCTAACTTGCTGCTTACTGAGCAAAATGAAACACTGAAGATTTCAGGCCAGTCCTTTTGCTCGTAAGCATAAACCGGCGGCTGATTCAATCTTTAATTATTCAGGTTTCACCTGCTCCTTTGTTCTCCCTTTCTAATAAGGGAATTTTCAACTAGTTTTTATTTGATTTTTTCAAATCAAATATATTTAACTTATTAGTCCCCTTTGATAAAAACCGCAGCCTTCAGTTTGTCTGATTAAAAATTCATATTACTCTCTCTAATGCATCATATTGCAGGTGCATCTCTGCTTAATCAAAGCAAGGAGAATTTCAGTGCAGCCGGCAAGACTGCTAAAAATTTATCCAGTTTGTTTCAAGTTAAGTTAAAAGGGACGTATTAATAATCGCCGCCCTTTTAAAATATTGAGCATGAAAAAATGAGAAAAATTGGACAAGTATTTAAAAAGGAGTGGATTTTCAAAACAAGATTTTATAGTCCTAATAAGAGTAAATCAGTCAATATCTGATTTAGTGAAAAGAGGCTTTAATTTAAATGGCACGCTCCAATTTAGAATTGGGTCGTTAAATAAACAATTAAGACAATGGTCTTTTGTCTGTGTAGTATTTCTCAATACTACAGGTGTTTTCTCCATAAACCAAAAAGTTGTTTGTTGTTTCTAAATTTTTTTTATGAAAAATTTTGGGTTGTGTTTGCAACCGAACACAAGTGACAAAGACCTTGGTTACTCAAAGCACCAAAGGTTGGATGGTCTTATACTTTCAATGCATGAAAAACTACTTGGCAAAATTTTCAGTGATGATTTTTTTTAAATTTTTGAATTTTCAAATTATCAGACATTGATCAAGGCATACATAAACACGCCATTCAAAAGAAATAAGGATTTTCAGCGTTTTTGAAGAAAAAAATAAGTGAAAAGAAAAACAAAGCCAAAATTATCGTATCCAGGGCTACGTTATGCACACAAAAAATTAAATTTTGCATGCAAAAAAATTTTTTTTCGAAAAATATTTTTTTTGCGTACAAAATTTGATTTGCGGTTGAAAAAAGTTTTTCAAAATGACTTGAAAAAAGTTTTGTGTCGCCATGAAAAAATGCCAGTCATACAAATTCCATACATGGAAATTGTATGGAAAGCATTTTTTTTTTTCAAAAAAAAATAATTTTTTAAATCAGTTTTTTTTGTCACCAGTCTATTCAACTGTTCTCAAAAAGCCGCAGAAATGGTTTATTTTTTTCTATTGTTTTTCGAAAATGTATGAAAATTATATGACAAGCATTTCCTCCATACACTTGATGTATGGATTTGTATGATAATGATTTTTGTTGTATGGAGTTGTATGATAAGCATTTTCGGTGTATGGAGGTCAACCCGGGGAGCCAGCTACTGTATTGCGTCAGCTATTATTCTAAGGAGTTAGCCAACGTTCTAATTCTTTAACTATGTGTAAATACAATCACAACTACCAGCTACTAATTTCAAACACTCTTTTTGTTCATGAAGATTATGTGCTGATTAAAAAAGACGTACATGACTAATAAATATGTTTCAGAGTCCGTTTTTAAAAAATAAGAAAACCAGGATCAAGGATGGTTTCAACCGGCTGAGCCGCCGCCGCCGACAATTTTTGCTTTGAGCCGCCGAACATGCTCGGCTGAGCCAGCGCACGTCTCTGCTCATAGTTTTATATTGATTTTGGAGAAAAGGGAATAGAATTCATCTAAACTGCTCAGAATTTCTCATCTGAGCAAAAAAAAAGAGCCGTATTGTCTAAAGTTAAGAGCGTCTTCATTTTATAAGAAACAGCATAAGAGATGGTCCAATCAAATTTCGAAGTGAAATTCAAAAGTAGTGCGTGCCCCGTAAATAAATTCAAATCAGCTGGTTTCCTGTCTGCTAAAATTATCAGTTGTTTTCATCTTCATACTCCATTTATAAAGTAGATTAATTCAATTGGTGAAATTAAATTCAAGTATTCTTTCTTGCTGCATTTTAAGACATAATACAACTCAATTTGAATACTTAATGTTCCATCCACTTTTCGAAGATGTGGAAGCAACAATGAAGTAGCTTGAGATTTTTTACTACAACTTCAGGTACGTTAAGGCAAGCTTTCTTTTCTTTTTTTGTTTAAAAAAAGTTTAATGTTTTAACATTCAAATTAAGTCAGGGCCGATATGAGTTGATAATTAAGAACAAAAATGTGTTCCAAAAAGAATTATTGTAATAGGTTTTATAAATATAATTAACTACGTTTTTTCAGTTATTTAGTTTTTTTTGCAGTCTAATTACAATTTTCTGTACCCTTATCTGACAAACAACAAAAAAATTTCAAAAATTTTAAAAAAAGTTGAACAAAAAATTCCTGAATTTTGGAAAAAACCTTGGCCTTGCTGTTTTCTAGAGATTGAGTGAGATTGAGTCCCTTATGGTTTTCAACCTTTTTTAAAGTAATTAAAATTTTTATTCAAAATTTCAAAAAAAAGTTTCTCCGATGTCTTAAAACAATGACATGAATAATTTTCAGACATTTTTAATCAGAGGATTAGATTAAACTTATTAAGCAGCTTACATCTAAATTTTCAGCTTGAATTATAAACCAAATCGGCTATCAATACTCAATTTGAAACCCAGTCTCATTCCTTTTTTTGTTGAAGTGTTTTTACTAGATTATTATGCAGAACTGTTACTACTCTGAGTTTTTGAAATGAATTAAATTGACAAAGAAAGTAAGGGCTATTTAAATAGGCATGTTTTTTTTCTCATACATAATTTTTAACGGATGTTTATAATTTTGAGAACTTAAGCACTAGTTTTTAGAATTTTGTTCGGCTGTCGAGAGTCATTGGAGAATTATGGTAATCATGAAAATCTATTTTGCACTAATTATTTTTGCTCCATGACATTCCATGAAAATGACCAAAAATTTATGCTCGGGTTGTTTTTTTTCAGACTTTTACAAACAATTGCTGACAAAATTTTTTAAACAAAACTATTTGAAAAAACTATTCATAAAAATATGGTTTTCTTGAGCTCAAGCTTAAAAAACTATTTGAAATCTGATTAATTTTTGTAAAATCATGTAGGTTTAAGATCGCCAATTTGGGACAATTAACGCGCGATTTCTTTCGTGCTTTTAACGCATAAGCGCCAATTTAATCTGTCTTATAAATCGCTCCAAATTCCTTTGAAGCAAGCTATTTAGTCTGCTCGAAACTTTACTATGCGCGAAACATCTCACTTTGAACTTTACCTTGCGGGGTGCGATGATGCACTTTGAAAATTTTATAAATAAACTTTAAATTTTGGAACGGTTACTCTTATTTTGAAGTTAAATTGCAGACCGAACATTCAAGCTTAGCCCTGATACAAGCAGTCTTTTTGTTCCGACTTTCGATACGAAAGTAACGGAATATTTGTGCTCGGGGTGGGTTTTTTTTCTTCAGACAAATTTCGACTTTTTAACTAGCCATTTTTGACGGATATTTTTTTTACATCATTCGAAAGCTATTGTTGTCCTGAGCTTAAAGTTGAAAAGATATTGCACCTGTGATCATTTTTCGTAAAATTGTGAGAGTTTAAAGATTGCCATTTTGGCCAATTTGGGTCAACTAACGCGCGATATATTTCGCGCTATTAACGCGTAAGCGGAGAGTTAATCCGTCTTGGAAATCGTTCCAAATTGGTTGAAAGAAAATCCTATGCCGTAATTGATTTGTTGCAAGGAGCGAAATCTATCCTTTTGTACTTTATATGGCGTGTGGGGGGATGATTTTCATGAAAATTTTCAAATTTTAGAAAAAATTTGTTTCATTTTGTTTTATTTAATTTAATTTTTTAATGTTGATACTGCTCCATAAACATTAAAAGGCATTCGGAACATTCAGGGCCTCGCCCTGATACGAGCAGTCTTGTTTGATCTTTGATTCCACTCCCGTGTGCGCTCAATGGGTGAGGAGTAGCGAATGAATTTGAGCTCAATTAGAGTACCATTTGTGCAGCATAACTCTCGACAAGCACCAGATACTTAAAAGATCAAAAGAGGTACTTGTAATTTTCAGAAATCCATGCAATCACATGTGATGAGAAGCTACCTATTTCAAATTTTTTGATATATTTTAGGTTTTAGAATTTCGTTCTTCGTGTTAAGAGTGTTCCCTCGACGGAAACGCAAACTTTAGCATATTAAGTTTGTCTTAACATGCTGTAGGACTTAGGAAGTAGAACAACCAGTGATTCATACTTTTTCGGCTAAGTTTTATCAAACTTCGTCTTCACTAACCTTAAAAAAAGAAGGGCATTTTGTACTATGTATGAGTTTTTTGGAAATTACTGGTTCTCATCTTCTATTTTTTCAGTTTTTCCGTTTGCACACTCCAATTTTAATATCAAGGACATATCCTGGTGGCGTACAGCGTGACAGATCCCAACTTTCTAATGAATCGATTGCGTTCTAGCAGTCCAAAACTTGTCTCAATGGGCTTATCCGTCCCAATTATCCTACCAGCGCAGTTTTCGCTAAGCCCTCCTAGTTCCTTATCCGCCAAAGTTTTTTACAGTCTTCATCACTGGGCCGCCAAATTGTGCTGGTTACTTGCTGTTTGTCTGTATCGAGCTTCTTTTCACTCTCGGATCTTCTTGACTTGAATCATTTGAGCCTCAAGATAAGGATAAAACTTGAAAGCCTCTTTCTGCAGGGATGGTTTTTCCTCTAATTCCGTTCTCAATCTTTTTTCTCTTCTGGTAAGTACTTGGTGCGCTAGGTTCCCCCACACTTTTGGGGACAGGTCCTGATGCTAAAACGCGTTGACGATATGCTCCGGTTTAGTCGTTTTGTCTATATTGCGTAAATTTTTCTGTTTTGAGTTAGAGTCTACTTTCTTGGGCGCTGATCTAGTTAGAGTTTCCTTTTTGGCTGTCTCTTCTGTGTCATGGCCGTTATTTTTTTGCATTAATTCTGTACTCATTGTGCAATTTTGTGTCTACCAGCTTTTTGTGCCGCTGATTTCTGCTTTTTCACTGATTTCTCCCATGGTACTTGTTCTTAGGTTTTGCAACCAACTGGTTTTCGTCTCATAGTATTTGTTTTTGCTCGCCTAGTAGACAAATTTAGACTGCCCCATCTTTGATTTCGCATGATTTGACGTTTGTTGGGCTGACCTGAAACAACTCATTCGAGAATCCCAAGTCTGCCTCTTGTTGCTGCCTGCGCTGCTAAGTTTAGTCCTCTGAGTCGCTTTCCTCATTTCCTCTTGATTCGCTCCTTTTCCGTAAATTGACTTTTGGCTCTGTCGCGGAGCTCTCACTCAGTCTTAAAATCAGCTTTTTTTAAAAAAAAGTTTTCGCCTCCTCTTTTCCGATATATAGATACCCCAGTTGTCTTTATAGTTGACTCTGATTTAGACGCTATTTTCGTTCTAAGGGTTTGGCGAGTAGTTTCACGCTTTCCTTATGTCGACTTGTTGTAATAGGGTCTTCTTTGCTGTTTTACTTGTATCTTCTTCCTTGTTCTCAATGGAGCCCTTTTCCAGGAGTATAAAGTTTATTTTTTAAATTTTTGGCCTGTCAGCATGTTTTTGTCGTATGTAATTTTGGCTGAACCCGTCTTTTTTGTTTTAATTTGCGTTCACCTTCAGAAGATTTTTCAATAACTTCACTCACGCTGTTGACAGTTGCTGTTTATAAAATGGGCTGGTCTCCCTGCTTTTTATCCCTTTCCGCACATTTTAAAAGTTCTCCCGTTATTGATGGATCTTTCTGTTGCTTCTCGGTCAAAAGTGGTCTCTCCAGATGTTCATTGTCATGTCTGATACAAGTATGGTACTCTTTTGTGAGTTTTACAAGGTCAATTTGCTTGCCTCAAATAAATCGACAATCCCAACAGTGCTTCCTGGCCCTGATGTCCTATGTGAATCCACATCATTACCGCTAGTCTCAACTGCACTGGTGAATCCAGACAATTTTATACTAGTTTGCAATCATCTATGACGACCATCTAAATCCCCAGTGGATTTGTGTGAGTTCTCATTATTTCAAATCCTTTTTTGTCCTCATGACGCCCCAGGTATTTAGACTCCACCAAATAATTTCGTGAATGTAGAACGTCGTCCTGGTTTTTTTCTGTAGCCAGGTCTACATCGTTTATGTTGATCGACCTTTGTTCTTAAATATCCGACTGTTTCAGCAGTGTTTGTCTATGCCAATATCTCCCCTCATTACCCCTAAATTGAGCCTGTTTTTTTTTGGTGATTGACTTGCTTCGCCTCCGATACTTGACAGAAAACAAGAGCCCATTTTCCGCTATGCTCTGTTCTTCGTTTGTTGAAACCCACTTTACTGGTTTTTGTTTTGGTCTCGTTTTGGGATTTTTTGAGCTCTCACAATTTTTGGCTGCCCTGTATAATTTTTCTGGTTCTCACAAGGGTTTTGTCAATTACTCTACCTCTAATTGTCGTTCGTATTTATTTGATTGTTTGATATGTTCCACCTCAAAGCCATTAAGAGTTCTTTTCGGCTTTTTCCTTTCCACCTCTCTTCCGCCATATCCTCATTCCACTAAGAAAACTTTCAAGCTTTTTTAGGGCCATTGACCTTCACTCCGTTTCTCGAATAATTAATCTACTATTGTCATATAATTTCCAGGGTTGTAAAAAAAATCTATTTGCTATGGTAACAATCTGCCCACCCAACGGGTCCGTCTGTATTGAACTATTTTTTAAAATTGTTTCCATTTGGAGCCGATGTGAGAGCCTTGTTATCCACAGCTATGATAAAATCTTTAACCTTAGTGTTTTTTTGACTCGTCCAATTTAACTTTGAAAGAGTTGCTATTGCAGCTTCATTATTTTCAAATGTAACTGTCTTCTGGTCACATTTAAATTTTTTCATGAAATTTTCACTTTTTTCGAATCCATTTAAAAAAAAAATCGATTAAACTGGTCCTAAAATTTCAACTGAGCTCGCTGCATGTTTTGTGGCTTGTCTTTTTATGGGTTTGGCATCTAGAAAGTTTTAAACAGTAATCATTTTTACCGTGATCACAATTAGTGCAAAGAAACAATCGCTGGTGCACTTATCCAATTTTTCTACGTGACTTTTAAATAATTTTTTAGTTTCAATTTGCACTTTGTCGTGCATAGTTATTGGGATTCTTCTCCCTTTTTATTGCATAGGGCACAAAGAATACACGCTAGATGTAAATGTAAAAAGATTTTGAAACTCAGAAAAGTTAATTCAAATGTTGTTGTTCCGACATTCGATACGAAAGTAACGGAATATTTGTGCTCGGGTGGGTTTTTTTTTCTTCAGACAAATTTCGACTTTTTAACTAGCCA
This sequence comes from Symsagittifera roscoffensis, assembly GCF_963678635.1. Classification (NCBI taxonomy): domain Eukaryota; kingdom Metazoa; phylum Xenacoelomorpha; order Acoela; family Convolutidae; genus Symsagittifera; species Symsagittifera roscoffensis. Next base: position 37,544,427 of record NC_087064.1, on the reverse strand, counting down.
TTTTTGACGGATTTTTTTTACATCATTCGAAAGGTATTGTTTTCCTGAGCTCAAAATTGAAAAGGTATTTCTCCTGTGATCATTTTTTGTAAAGTTACGGGGGTTTAAAGATTGCCATTTTGGTCAATTTGGGACAATTAACGCGCGATATATTTCGCGCTATTAACGCGTGAGTAAGCGGAGAGTTAATCCGTCTTAGAAATCGTTCCAAATTGGTTAAAAGAAGCATATTTGCCATAATTGGTTTGTTACAAGGAGCGAAATCTATCTTTTTCTACTTTGTATGGCGTGTGGGGGAATGATTTTCATTTAAAAAAAAATTTTTTTTTTTATTTTGTTCACTTTCATTGAATTTTTTAATGTTATTACTGCTCCATAAACCTTAAAAGGCAGTCGGAACATTCAGGGCTTCGCCCTGATACGAGCAGTCTTGTTCTAAACTTTGTGTTTTGTTTTCCCGCTTAGTCTGAGCTATAGCAATACACAGACTGCATAATCCAGTTGCGATATAAATTGGTCTTCAGTGACCTTGGCTTACATATATTACATAAAAAAATAGTTAATAACGTTGTTCATCAATGTTACTGCTAGCGCAGTATCAGAACTCAAACTGCACATTTGGATTAAAAAGAAGACAAAATCTGAGTTTGCATATTTGGACCGGATACGAGCGGTCGTCTCTCTGATCTCCAAAAGTTACCTTTAGAAAAGGACCTTTAGATTCAGGTGTTTGTTGCAAAAACATTTTCCACAAGTGTTTGCTGTTCGAAGTCAAGAGTTAAAAAGCTTAATTTTTCAAATGGGACTTAGGGCTGCAATGAAAGTGTTCGAAAAATGTCAAAAAAGCTGTTGGAACGTTTTTGTCTTTAGAACGTTATCATTTTATTGGCATTTGATTGAACGAGAAAAAATGAGATGTTAATAACTCTCTGGATAGTTTTTTTAATGGAGCTTAGAGTAAATGGTCTTTTCCTGCAATCCTCATATCAGAAAAAATCAAGAGTTTTTTTGTTATCTTGAGTTTTATATTTAGATGAAAAAAACTCGCGACGATTAGAGATCAAAATGCGTTTTGAAACACCGATACAGCGAAAATCAAACGTGGTGTTTATGAATGAGATGCGAAAAGAAAAGAGTTCATTGAGTGAAGTAATGGAGTTGTAAGCAAAAAAGAGAGAACAAGAAAGATCTCGTTGAGACAAGTCTACACAGCAGTTAGAGAGAGGATGGCGCAGATTTCAACCATCTCCAACTTTGCTACCGATGACGCCAAAAACAGTGAGTGTTTAAACGATTTATAATTTCTTCTGGCTCTACTAGCTTTATGTTTTCCCCATAACTTTTTCTACTATATTAATTTATTGCAAAGCTCATTTATTTATATAAGAAAGGAAATGACAAAATTAGATGATAAAAATGTGGCTTTTTCACCGATCTGTTCAAGAAGGAATCCGTTTCCTTTTCGATTCAAAGATAAACCGATAATCGCAATTATCTGTCTAAAAAGTATCCGACTGCCATTTGTCGCTAATTTCGGGTCGCTTTTAAGAATCAATTACTACTGCAGAAAGTGGTTTCTTCTTGTTCAGATTTGATTAAGAAAACGATATATTTTCCTTAAAATCTTGTGCTAACTAAGAGACGGTATAGTAATTTGTGACTTCTGAACACCAATGAAAAACAGCAGTGAGAAAGAATAAATAGCAAATAGGAGGGGCCCGCAGCCCTAATTTCTTGAGCCCCAAATCGGTTTCAAATCATTTCCAATATCCCCTCTCCTCTCTCCCTGCAAGCTCAGTCCACCAATTCTGCTCCCCTGCTTCCAAATTGCCAAATTATCCAGACAGCTATTTGCATCACTTTATCACGCCAGACAATTTATACACAGCGTGTGCTAGTCGTCATCGTCTGCATCAAAGGTTAGAGGTTAGACTGAGAATTTTATTGCTTGCAATTTTGGGTGAAATTATTTTGGCATAAAGTAGCTCTGCACTACGTTGTTTGTATACAACGATTCGTTATTTAAATACTATCAGTGAATGTGGCGAGATGAGCGGGGATCGACTCATGATTTATACAGAATTATTTCCCGCACAAAATCATCCGTACCAACTTCTTCACATTCGTAGTTTTTCTCAAAACCACAGTGTGGTGAGTAAAGTCTTCCGCGTTTTATGTTCATTTGACTAATACTTCCAACCCAATTCAGTTCAAAAGCATCCGTATAAAAATATATATCCGCTTTTTGACCACTTAATAAACAATGCATCCCATTCAAAGTTCTGCGATCAATCAAAGTATCATTATTTTCGTAGTGACTTTTTGTTTCTTCCAATTTTTCGTATCATTTCTTTCCGATTCAGAGACCCTCGAAGTTATCTCGAAAAGTAGGGAATATCTCTTTTTCTTTCGACTTTCGAAAAAGTGAAGAATATACATGCTCGGGCTGTTTTTTTTTAATTCAGACCAATTTCGAAAAAATTATTTCCTCTCGGGTGATTGATTTCTGGATATTCGTGGGCCAGCTGGGTGCGCAAACCACAATATTAACCTGCCACGATACAACCTAAACTGCTTGTTTTTTATTCTGACACTGAAAGTGTAACGCAAATTATTTATGTGTGGCCAGTTATTCCGCACTTCAAAATCATTTCAAATTGAATTGAGGCATTAAACTAATTGGCTTCATCAATTTCACAGACGACTCAATGATTAAACCCAAAAAATTGTATCATATCAGCCTAAACTTCAGTTTGCGATTATTTCGTTCGCTAAAAACTATTTTACATTATTTAAAGGGCAGTCGTCACATTCAGAGATTTGCCCTGAGACAGGTAGCCTTGTTGATGTTTTTGTTTTGGTGGAGTGTTTACATTTTCAGATTTTAAGTGCCTGAGTAGCATTATATGAGGCTTTTGTAAATGTTTTCCTTTCGGTAGAATTAAGCTTTTTTTACCGATTTTTGTAGCGAAAGTAGTGGAACGTTTGTGCTTGGGTTCGATTTCTTTCTTCAGAAAAATTTCGAATTTTTAACCAAAATTTTTTGACAAATTTTAAAAATATCCGTCAGAAGGTTTTGTCTTGAGCTTAATATTAAAATGATTTGGGCCAATTAACGCGCGATATAATTCACGCTATTGACGCGTAAAAGGATATTTGATCCGTCTTAAAACTCGTTCTAAACAGATTGAAGGAAGCTTATTTGCCATGATTGACTTTTCACTAGCAGCAAAATTTATCATTTGGTACTTTGCATGGTGTGTGTAGGAATGATTTTCACAAAAAAAACACAGAAATTTTTTTTGTTTAATTCAATTTTTCCATTTTATTACCGCTCCATAGACCTTAAAAGGCAGTCGAAACATTCAAGGCACCGCGGTGATACGAGCAGTTTTGTTTTTCTTAGACTAAACTATGGCAAGGTATATTTCCATTTGGTCAACCCCAGACATCTAATAAAGGAAAACTCAAAAAAGAAGCGAATGAATCAAAAATCTATCATGTTAAACTTTATCAGGAAGCTGGCTTGCTTTGTTGAATTTTTAGTGCTTAAGCAGCAGAAGTATGTGGTTCAACATGTTGAGACTCGAACAGGTCAAATTTGAAGTCAAAAAAGCCCAATAAAACGTCTTTACATAAATTTATCTCTATTTTAGCCGGAGTTTTTCTTTTTTATTTCGAATTAGAATGAAATTGAGTCGTTCCGTTTTGGTGTTTTTGTTCCGACTTTTGTAGAAATTGAGAAATATATCGGCTCGCGTTGTTTTTTTTTCAGACCAATTTCACAAAACTTTTCAATCCCTAGGTGTATCGATCCCTCGATCAGCACGAGCGTTGTCGTGTTTACCCACCATTTTACTACCCGCACTGACAAAAAGGGATTGAGATCGATTTTAGTATGAAAAAAATTGTTGAATTGATTGAGATCGATTTTGTGCTTTGTATGGCGTGTGGAGGGATCTCAAAAAATCTCAATACAAAAAAAAGTTTCGTTTTATTTCATTACATTCAATTTTTTTTCATGTTTATACTGCTCCATAGATACTGCTTCCAAGTAATAAACGTTACTCGCTCCATTTAATTCAACCAAAAGTCGAAAGACTGAAAAGGCCATAATATGATACATCACTTGACCGAATCTGTACCTCATTTTCGTTGACCTCATTTTAAGTTAATAAACGAACACATTCGAAGGCAAAATTTCTTCGGTGGTCGAAAGTATCAGTTATACATCTATGGATGAATCGTTGTTTTTTTAAGATGGTTTATACTCAAAAAAGGACCTACATACGAAAGGTTCAGCTCTCTACGGATAAACGCTGTTGCGCCCCTGCTAAAAAAAATACATGCACTTGCATTTTATCAGGTTGCCTCACCTTCATGCAACGAGTATGGATCACAGTGGGCCCCGACAATCGGTTGTTGAAGTAAAATAATCTTTGATCCATCATGTTCTTTACAGGCTGGAACTGTGCGGAATTGAAACAGGGCAGATGTGAGTTGAGAGAAATGAACGTTTTTTTTGTTGGGTTGAATTTTTGGAATCCAAAATTATAAGTGAGTTATCGAAGAACTTGAAAAGCCTGAAACCTGAATCTTTTACAAAATTTCAGCTATTTTTTCTAATTAACGATTAGTGGAATGAGCTGAACTTTTCCTCTACTCTGTTGAAAAACTAACGGTAAAAAGTCTCGGAAAATCTACGGAATTTGCGTGCGAAATTTTGTTCTTTTTCAATACTTTTTTTGCCAGGATGAAACCTTGCCACTAGTTTGGACCAATGAACTTGAGCAAAAAAACTGCGGTCAAATTGGAAAGTCGGGTTTGACGTAGCCTGATTGTTTTCCTGCCTGCAATTGCATTATAAACTTTTTAAATCCATGTTAAGACGGAAACTAATTGTGGTGTTGTTTTGGGGCAGTATTTTTACCCAGAGGTGAAGATCATAATCAATCATTTCGAAAATGATTGTTTAAGATTAAAATCGAACTTAACAAAAATTAAACAAAAACTTAAGCATCTACATTCAATTTATTTTGGTTAAAAACTCCTAAAAATAACCCTGATTTAGTTTTAGAACATAAAATTTACAAACAGAGCTAAAAGCAAAAATAGTAATCCCGTTATTCACTTCCGATTTCTGATTTTTCTATAAAAAATATCAAAATCAAAACTTATTGATCCAATTGTTTTTCGATTCCAATTTAATCTTTTATAATGACATACAATGGATTATCTATATCTTTTTCTATTTTCGGTCTATTTTTTCAACCCTGCATATTATTTTTGTATACGCTTATCGAGATTATGCTTCTCGTAAACATTTTCGAATGTGAAACATTGAAACTTTTTCTTGAACTGAAATTTTTTTCAAACATACTAACGTTTTTCTTTGTTCTTTCTCAATTAATTTTCATACAGTGTTTGGTTTCTTTTAACTAAAATATGAACAATTTGTTTTAGTTTGATAATTAAATTAGCTGCGGAATTTTCAAGCGCTTGAATTTCGTACCTATTATGAAAGGATCTCAATGAAACTCCATTTCGGGGCAAAATTTTTCGTTCAAAGCAACTAGAAAGTTGCAAGACATCCCACGTGCAGAAATTTTGTCATTGACAGCAAATAGTGATTCAGTTGGTAGATTGTAGGCAAACAACTGTCGGCAAAATGAGATATTGTAACCGATTTTAGGAGATTTCATGAAGAAACTATGATCAATTCCTTTTTATTATACGAGCTTATTATAGATTGGAAAAATCACAATAATCTATTGCAAGTTTTTTAAATATCTTTTATCATTGATTGAAACCAAATATAATTGTCACACAAGCTAGCAAATAAACCATCATAAACAATTACTTAAGCCCAAACTTGGATGCAGGTTGACTTACATAAACTAAATTTATTAAATTCCGTTAAATCCGTCGCCTGACAAAAACTAAAATACAAAACAGAGACACGCTTCTTAGTGTTCTTAACTAACTACCAATAACAACTAAATGTGCTTTCTTACATATGTCAATGGTTTTTCTATCAGTATTTTGAAAGTTTTTTTTTTTTAATTTTCTCGGAAATCTATTAACATATTGAGGAGTCTTTGAGCGGTCCTAAAGTATCTTCAAGAGCTTTTGAGTAATCAAGGATAGCCCTCATATATTGGCTATGGGGTCAATCAAACCATTTTTAAGGATATTTTATGTTTTTTTTTCTATAAATGCGTTGATTACCATAAAAAGATCTCATATTTTTGTAAAACTTGCAAGATATTAGTAAGATTAAAAATAGCTTGAGCATGGGCTTCTTCCAAAACTAGATCTACAAGTCTCGCGAAAAAAAGGAAAAAAAACTATGTTTGAGCAACATTTCTAAATGTTTCCAAGTCATGACTCACGAACACATGTCATCTTAGTCTTTGAAAGGTTTTAATAAAATAACGTCTGAAAATAGTGCAAGCCTACAACAATCGATTTCACAAAGGAAACTGTGTGAAGTCCAGAAAGCATTTCAACGATAGAGAAAATTTCAACAAAAATTTTGGTTTTTAAACTAGCAAACCTAGTGGAACCAGATTCAAACTATAATTTATTGTTGGTTACAATTTAGACGTTTTATCCCTATAAATTATTAAAGACTAACCAATCACACTCCATCAAACTAACAACGCACTTATTTGTAAGTGCTGAAATTACTTGTAATTTCAGCACCAGAGCAATTTGAACTTAACTTACAACTAAGTTGCTTTCTCCAGGAGACCGACTCGTAACAAAACCAGTATACTTCAGATCTATTGAGACTAAGAGATATAAGAGTAAGATTAAGACCGGTATTAGACTAAGAAGTTGCACGAATCTATCCGGCCGAAAATAAGATAGCGTGACGAGCAGACGGTGTACCCTATCTGAAATTACTCTACGAGTTAGACTTCCATCCCAACTCACCTGGTGCGACCAAAAGTCTCGATCAAGACCTTAAAAACAAATTAGCTTAGAACTAACCAAATAGATTAGACTTAGACAAAAAACACTTCCAAAAATGTTACATGACAACAATTTAATTGAAATGTCTCTACGACTCAAAAGATCAGAGCCATTATTCCGAACAATACGAGAACTACCCGGTATTGGAAAAAGATCTCGGACAAGAGACGATATATGACTACAAAGGAACTTACCATAAAGTTTTATGATCGTACGGCAAAAGCCAACATAAATTTTTATATTTAGAACTTTAGTAGCATTGAATTTAGATTTTCATTTACAAACATAGTATCTTTGAAGATTAATCGACAATGACAATTACAGGCGCTAAGTTTATTATTTTACAATAACGATTGATAAAAACATCTCTAGTCGTTCTGTTCAAAAATCTGCAGTAAAATTAAAAAAAGGTATCTGGAAAAAAATATTTATTGAAAATAAAATTACTAAAATTAGTTAGTATAAATTCAAATTGTTAGTATAAATAAATCATCTCTTCATCTCAGCTCCATCACCTATCCTAATTCTTTTTTCATTTAAATTAAACTTCTTAAACTTAACAGATCATCAAGGCTTCCCTTGGATCTTCAATTCACTTTTATCTAAATTAAATTTCATTTCATTAATTTTATATCCTGATCATCAAGGCTTATCCTTGGATCAAATAGAACAATTTTGTTCTCCCCCTCAAAAATATTAAAGTGTCTAGCGACCTCAAACGTCGATTCACGTCCCAACCCTTTCTCAAGACCCAGGACTAATAGAAACTTTTCGATCACACTAATCATTCTAATTAGGATAAACAGTGAAGAACTTCGGTTATTCATCCTTCACTTGACCCCCCTCTTACCTGACCCAGGATAATACTTAAACTTAGTAAGTTTAAAATAGTATCTAACGAACTACTTGTGTTCTAATTATACCTGAACCTTGTGGATTGATTTACTAATCTCCAACCCTTGATCACAATCACTACCCTAAGTAAGATTAAGTAAGTTAACACCTTCACTTATACTAGCCACGAGAAAGTAAAAATCATTCTCTGGAATCGATACATTCTTTTCTCTCCAACCCTGAAATACATGACCCAAGTTAGGCTAACCACAAAAAATCGTAAGAACTAACAGTTTAAGACATTAAAAATCACTTATCCCAATATTGCATCAAAAATCCTTAAACCATATGTCAATAGACAATTTAGGAAATAATCAAACAATTATATTAGACAATTGTGAAATAAACAACGAAAAATATGATCTCGTAATCACTCCACACAAACAAACAAAAGGATATATTAGAATAAAACGACAGACAATCACAAGGAAAATTTTAAGCAAACAAAGACAAATTACACGAAAAAGAGTTTCAAAGCGAAGAAACGCAGTCTCCGAATCAGAAACCAGTAATTTAGAATAACTTTAAAGGATAAAAGACTCCATAAATAAAAATTATCAAATTAATGATACATTATATTTTTTTGACTCAAAAACAACATCACATTCGTCAATACAAGGAAAACGAAGATTAACAAAGACATACAAAAACAAACCAGTACGTCTATACAATTGGAATCAACCAATAAAACATATTGAAAACTAATCATTAACAATCATAAAACACAAAAATGAGTCAAAATGAAGAAAGCGAAGACAAAAACTCAATTTTTTCATTTCTAATCAACTCACTCACTGATGATAGAGGACAAACACAATTTTTTCAAAGTTTAATTGCAAATTTTTTCGAAAAAGAAATTAGTCCATGTGCAGCAAAAATTCCAGAAGTAAAAATCAAAAGTCAAATTATTGATCACTATTTAAAAGGATTATGTAATATAACACAACAGTACGGAATCTATACCATAGAAATCAAATCACCAAGTAAGTTTCTTGGTAGATATCTACTTTAAACAGACGACGTAGATATAGAATTTTCAAAAATATTCACAGAATACAAAAAAACATACAACGTCAAAATTCACAAAGCTCAAATCACTATTCAATAACGATGTATTTTCAATAATCTACAGTTATCTATCTATACTAGAAAAAACAGAATCTCAAGGAACTTCACCAGTTCAAACATCCAGACACACAGCTGTAAGACATGAAATTGCAATATTCTCCGAATTTCTAAACACAATCCGAGAAAATTTAACCAGTAAAGAGGTTTCGCAGAATGTTAAACACGATTTACAAAAAATCTTAGCATGGTTTATCATTGATTATTCCACACATAATGAAACTGTCTTTGCAGAACAATCAGATTATGTTTGGGACCCCAAATAGTCTCATCCACTATTCTTGAACATAACAACAGATATTTCAAGTCAAGCAATTAGCACAATTTCTTTTAACAAAAATTATGTTAAAGTATATCTACTCACAATTGGCGCAACACCTATAAACTACATTTCATTTCTACCCGATATAATAGGAAATAATAGTTTAAACTCAACCCTCATAAAACAAGAAAACCTAAAGGGAACTAGAAATCTTACACAGCAAGATATTCAAACACCATCACATTTCGTAAATGAAGAAATAGTTGAAACAGTAGCAACAACAACACAACAAAGTATTTCAACAATACATATAAATCTTACAACTCCAAGACCCAAAAATCCAACATTACCACAGGTAACATTACAATCTACAGTTAAAACCTCCGTTGTTCCAAAATATTCACAAATGGATTGCCAGACGTTTAGATCAATGACGAAACCAACACAAAAACAAAGAACATTCACTAGAAATAATTTTGCAGAAAATATTTATAACTATGTAAATAGACCACAAACAACTAAACCCTCTCCTGCAAACCCGTAAAATCATTTATTTTCACAAAGACAAAATTTCCAACAATCAACTCAAAAAATTTTAATGATCACCCACGAGTTTCGCAAGACCAATGTGAAAATTATCAATTTTTTCAGCAAAACAAAAATTATAGACAGCAAAACAAGAATAGACATCAAACACCATATTATACATCTAATTATCTTTCATCAGAGGATGAAGAATATTATAACCAAAATAAGCCACAATTTTATCAAAACCAAAGACTCCACTCTTACCCCGCAAACCAACCAGATATTTTTGAACCATATACACAAGAACTACATATGCGACAACCTAGACCAAATCTAGCATCTCAAAATAATAATTTGTATTCACAAAACCCAGTTAGTACAGATTCTTATCAACCAATGCAAATGCAAAATGAAATCCCGCTACCCTATAACTTACAACAACATGAAATAACAAAGAGTCAACTTACAAGTTTTTCACAAATGCCAAATGCCGCAGAATCACTTCAATTGACTATGAATCCATACCTAATGGGTGGATCGTCAAAAACATCAAAAAAGCCTTTAATGGTATTTACAGGTACAGAACCTGAATATTCTGTAGAAGAATATTCAAATGCATTCACAGCAAAATTTATCTTAAAAATAGGACCTGAACCAATAAATACACCACTTCACCAAAATTGGATACATAGACGCACAGCGTTAATACAAACCACACTTGATGGCGCAGCTCAAAAATGGTTTATCAGTTTTACCTAGAGATTTTATTTCAAGATTATAAAAACACAAAAATGACAGAGATTTTAACGATTACTCTAACACATCAATTACGAAAAATAGCAATTAAAAAGAGAGCATCACATCCCTCCTCAATTCGAGAACCAGATTTAGATTTTAGAAAACTAGTTGATAAACTAGAACAAGCAGAAATCACTATGAAACTAGAAGAAACAGAAAATCTCAAACTACATTATGTTAATAATATTCAAACCACTACAACACAAATAAATAATATACACAACTCAGATATAGATTTATCCGAAAAAAATCACTGAAATTTTGAATATATATACGAGAAAAACCCAAACTTTAAAGGTAAACCATCATTCAAAAAATGGTGTATATTTTGCCGAAGATACGGACATAGCATTGCTGAATGCAGACAAAAACAACAAGACAACCAGAATAAACCCCAAAAAAGTACAAAGAACCAAACAAATCTTTTTTTCAAAACATTGAAAAAGATCAAAATTTACCAATTAAGAACATTCACAGTAATAATAGTTCTGGAATACCACTTTCAAACAGTTCAAATTATTCAAGAAAACAATCACTTTATAACTCTAATTACAGAGACAGATCACCAACCAAAAAAATTCACATATTTTCTCACAAAACAGATATAGTCGATCAAATAGTCGAAATACTCAGTATCGAAATAATTATTCACGATCAAACTCAAACAGACCAGATTATTCGTTTAATACCAGTTCTCATTCACACTCTAGGAATAGACACTATTTCAATGATAGATCAAGAAATTCATTGTACAATAAACAAAGAAATTATTCCAACAACAGGAATAGAAGCTTCTCAAATAATCGAAACCAACGATATCAAAACAATAGATCACGAGATTATTCAAACAACAGATCAAATCATCAAAAATCTAACTACAATATTTATCAAAAACGATCACGAGATAACTCACAAAATAGGAATTCAAAATATAACAATAGACAAAGAAACTACTCTCAATCACCTCATAGGAAAAATACACGTTATCCCGATTCTCAAAACAAATATAGAAGCAATACAACAAAACATCAAAGACAAATAAATCAAGTACAAACAACTGAAGAAACCAATTCATATCCTCCTGGTATTGGTAATACAGAAAGTACTGAATTACAATTAGATCACATCGATTGCGAATCTACAGACAGTGAAAGCGATACAGAAAACAAAACTTCAGTCAACATGATAGAAGTTGAAAATGAATATGAAATTGTTATGTACGAACAACCATTTCATTCACATGTCTATGAAAATCAATTAGAACATCTTTTAGATTATTACAAAAGACCTAGAAGTAATAACATACCAAAAACGCAAGAAGTAAATGAAACAACGACATTACACGAACCTGAAAAAGAACAAGCACCATGTTCTAGAACAAATAACATTTACCAAAACATACCAAAAGAACCACCAAAAGAAAAAAATTGGACAATCCCATTTCTCTTAGAAAGTCCAAAAAGTAAACCACCAGACCTTGAAATAGATTTTTTGATAGACTCTGGAGCAGAATCAGGTATTTTTAATTTTCTAATCTGGAATGAAATCAAAATTTTACATCCAAAACTAAAATCGTTGAAGACAGCCAGTAGACTAGCAACAGCACAAGGCTCGACTTCAACAAACTACGGAAAAATCCAACTTTTCCTTGTTCCAACTAAAACAATGGAACAAAACAAACTCATAATTAAACCATTTAAACAAACCTTCCACATCCCAGATATAAAACACAATATCGTTGGAACTCCGTTCATCACTAAATACATACCAACTATCAAAATATTAGACAGCAAAATTACTATAAAAGATAAATATACAAGAATGCATAACACCGCTTTAACATTCTTCCAAAGAATGAACAAACAACCACATTTTTTCTCCAAAATTTTACCCCATTTATAATAAAAATAGAAAACATCTTAAACCACTCTCAGGATACATTTACGAATTCCCGATCAAACAAGTTCATCAATATGACAAAAATCAAAACAGACAACACCACTATATGTCTGACTTTGAATTTAGACCAATTCACAAATTTTTTAGAGTAACAATTTCATCCATAAAATACATGAAAAACTCAAACTCTGACATTGTTTCTCCACATGTATACAATAATTCACCATATAAAATAACCCTACCTCTAGGACTCCTAGGATATTGTGAAACTAATGTAACAACCTCTCCTACGAAAGAAGTAGCATATAGAATGAATAATATATTACAACTAATAGATATATGCCAATCAACAACTCTTGACGAAGATTTATCGATAATTAGTATAATAGGGAACGAAAAAAACCCAGACTTTTTCACAAAAACCTTATTTTAAAGCAACATTCAAAATATCACACTATACAGAAGAACAACAAAAACTCTTGACAATGTTCAATTTTCAACGCTCTCAAATAACACAGAGTGAATTTGAAAAAGTAGCCGACTTACTATTAAGAGACCCAAAAGTTGATGCCACATCTAAATCTGACGTTGGAAAAAAAAATTCACCACTATATCTACCCTTGAAACTTGATGCAATTTTCGAAAAAAAAAGAGCAAGCAAAGTAGCAATCCACACTTACATGACAAAGTTAATAGATTACTTGGTATTCTAGAACAAAATAAAATCATATCTCCAGTAAATAAAGAAGAACAGCCTAAAGGAAACATCTTCATCAACCCTGTTATTATTCTAACCGAAGGAGAATCACTAAAAATAGTTCTAGACGCTAGATATCTCAATTCACCCATTGATGAATCTAAATGTGATTGGGCTATAGAATCAATTCAAGTAATTCTAACAAAAATAAACGGTAAATACTTCACAACCGCAGACATGAATAAAGCATATAATCAAATGCCACTGGATGATCAATCACGACGATTAACACAATTTTTTATCGGGTACCAACAAAACGAATTCAATAGATTATTCTATGGCATATCCATAGGACCAACAGCTTTCGCAGCATTTATGAGTAACATTTTTAAACCACTTATACTCAAGAAAAAAGCAATTACCTACTCAGACGATGTCTTTATGCAATCTCAAAACAAAAATGAAATGTTCGCAGTTCTAGAAAAATCTCATCAAAAATTACAGAATGGAAACATGAAAGCAGCCCCAGACAAATCACATTTTTGCTTAACACGCGTAAAATTTCTAGGACACATTATAGAGAAAACACTATAACCCAATCGAAATCACGCAAAGAGGCAATCCAAAAATTCCAGCCACCAACAAACAAAAAGAAAATCCAAGAATTTCTTGGAATGTTAAATTTGGAATGTAAATATGTCTATAAAATGCAGTTATACTTAAGACCATTCTATAACGTTCTTAAACAACAAAATAAATTTGAATGGGCAACAAAACATCAAACTCGATTTGAAGAAATCAAAAACCCCTCACTGAACAAATTTCAAACACAATTCCAGGTCCCAATCAACCATTTTATGCAATGTGCGATGCTTCAAATTTTGACATCGGTGCAGCATTACCACAATCTCACAATGGAACGAATAAATTGAATCTCATATCAGCAAAACCTATTATATTTCTTTTTACACAAAACTCAAATCCAAACCATAGAGTTTACAGATTTCAATTAACTTTAAAGAAATTTCCAAACTTACACATAGTAAGGACAGCAGGAAAAAACGTTGCACTGCCTGATACTCTTAGTAGAAAAACTCCACCTGAACTACAAACGAAAAAACAACAGTTGAAATACCACAAAATAAAAAATTCTATCTTGCTAAAGATGAAACTTCACCACGATTGGAATGCAATTATGCAGTAAAAACTGACATAGATCAATCACAATTAAACAACCTAAAACATTTCCCACTATTTTTAGATTGTCAAAACTACCACTATGAAGTTGATTTATTAACTACATCTACATTTAAGCCGATTCCATATTCACGTTGGATCAAAAAATAATAGTCAACAAAAACGAATTAAACAACAATCACATTAAAAAAAACCCATTCCCTTTAATAGAAAAGGAAAATCTAACTGATACAATAAACTTATAAGGGCCGTTACCAAATGATTCAAATTACACGATAAATCCAATTTTTAATCTACGTGACTCACTTGACACAATACCCCTATCAAAGATAGAATAGAATGAAATCATATCTCCAGTAAAAAAAGAAGAACAGCCTAAAGGAAACACCTTTATCAACCATGTTATTATTCTAACCGAAGGAGAATCACTAAAAATAGTTCTAGACGTTAGATATCTCAATTCACTCACTGATGAATCTAAATGTGATTGGCCTATAGAACCAATTCAAGTAATTCTAACAAAAATAAACGGTAAATACTTCACAACCGCAGACTTGAATAAAACATATAATCAAATGCCACTGGATGAACAATCACGACGATTAACCTAAATTTTTTATCGGAAATCAAAAACACGAATTCAATAGGTTATTAAATGGCATATCCATAGGACCAACAGCTTTTTCAGCATTTATGAGAAACATTTTTAGACCACTTATACTCAAGAAAAAAGCAATTACATACTCAGACGATGTCTGTATGCAATCAATAACCAAAAATGAAATGTTCGCAGTTCTAGAAAAATCTCATCAAACATTACAGGATGAAAACATGAAAGCAGCCCCAGACAAATCACATTTTTTCTTAACACGCGTAAAATTTCTTGGACACATTGTAGAGAAAAACACTATAACCCAATTGAAATCACGCGAAGATGCAATCCAAAAATTCCAGCCACCTACAAACAAAAAGAAAATCCAAGAATTCCTTGGAAAACTAAACTTGGAATGTAAATATGTCTATAAAATGCTGTTATACTTAAGACCATTCTATAACATTCTTAGACAACAAAATAATTTTGAATGGGCAACACAACATCAAACTCGATTTGAAGAAATCAAAAACCCCTCACTGAACAAATTTCAAACGCAATTCCAGGTCCCAATCAACCATTTTATGCAATGTGCGATGCTTCAAATTTTTACATCGGTGCAGCATTACCACAATCTCACAATGGAACGAATAAATTGAATCTCATATCAGCAAATTCTCGCCTATTTACACAAGCTGAATTACGATTCTCTACTCTTATGAGAGAATGCAGAGCTATAATATATACTCTTACAGAATATGAATTTTTGATACTTGGGTCATAACATCCAACAGTTCTATTTACGGATCACAAACCTATTATATTTCTTTTTACACAAAAATCAAATCCAAACCATAGAGTTTACAGATTTCAATTAATTTTAAAGAAATTTCCAAACTTACACATAGTGAGGACAGCAGGAAAAAACCTTGCACTACCTGATACTCTTAGTAGAAATACACCACCTGAATTACAAACGAGGAATAACAACAGTTGAAGTACCACAAATTATAAAATTAATCACAATTAAACAACCTACAACATTTCCCACTATATTTAGATTGTCAAAACCACCACTATGAAGTTGATTTATTAAGTACATCTACATTTAAGCCGATTCCATATTCACGTTGGATCAAAAAATAATACTCAACAAAAACGAGTTAAACAACAATCACATAAAAAAGACCCATTCCCTTTAATAGAAAAGGAAAATCTAACTGATACAATAAACTTATAAGGGCCGTTACCAAATGATTCAAATTACACGATAAATCCAATTTTTAATCTACGTGACTCATTTGACACAATACCCCTATCAAAGATAGAATAGAATGAAATCATATCTCCAGTAAATAAAGAAGAACAGCCTAAAGGAAACACCTTTATCAACCCTGTTATTATTCTAACCGAAGGAGAATCACTAAAAATAGTTCTAGACGCTAGATATCTCAATTCACTCATTGATGAATCTAAATGTGATTGGCCTATAGAACCAATTCAAGTACTTCTAACAAAAATAAACGGTAAATACTTCACAACCGCAGACATGAATAAATTATATAATCAAATGCCACTGGATGAACAATCACGACGATTAACCTAAATTTTTTATCGGAAATCAACAAAACGAATTCAATAAATTATTCTATGGCATATCCATAGGACCAACAGCTTTCTCAGCATTTATGAGTAACATTTTTAGACCACTTATACTCAAGAAAAAAGCAATTACATACTCAGACGATGTCTTTATGCAATCACAAACCAAAAAAAAAATGAAATGTTCGCAGTTCTAGAAAAATCTCATCAATTATTACAGAATGAAAACATGAAAGCAGCCCCAGACAAATCACATTTTTTTTAACACGCGTAAAATTTTTTGGACACATTGTAGAGAAAAACACTATAACCCAATTGAAATCACGCGAAGATGCAATCCAAAAATTCCAGCCACCTACAAACAAAAAGAAAATCCAAGAATTCCTTGGAAAATTAAACTTGGAATGTAAATATGTCTATAAAACGCAGTTATACTTAAGACCATTCAATAACATTCTTAGACAACAAAATAATTTTGAATGGGCAACAAAACATCAAACCCGACTTGAAGAAATCAAAAACCCCTCACTGAACAAATTTCAAACACAATTCCAGGTCCCAATCAACCGTTTTATGCAATGTGCGATGCTTCAAACTTTGACATCGGTGCAGCATTACCTCAATCTCACAATGGAACGAATAAATTGAACCTCATATCAGCAAATTCTCGCCTATTTACACAAGCTGGATTACGATTCTCTACTCTTATGAGAGAATGCACAGCTATAATATATACTCTTACAGAATATGATTTTTTTTTTACTTGGATCAAAACATCCAATGGTTCTATTTACGGATCACAAACCTATTATATTTCCTTTTACACAAAAATCAAATCCAAACCAGAGAGTTTACAGATTTCAATTAATTTTAAAGAAATTTCCAAACTTACACATAGTAAGGACAGCAGGGAAAAAACTTGCACTACCTGATACTCTTAGTAGAAATACACCACTTGAACTACAAACGAGAAAAACAACAGTTGAAATACCAAAAATATAAAATTCTATCTTGCTAAAGATGAAACTTCACCACGATTGGAATGCAAATATGCAGTAAAAACTGACATAGATCAATCACAATTAAACAATCTACAACATTTCCCACTATATTTAGATTGTCAAAACTACCGCTATGAAGTTGATTTATTAAGTACATCTACATTTAAGCCGATTCCATATTCACGTTGGATCAAAAAATAATATTCAACAAAAACGATTTAAACAACAATCACATAAAAAAGACCCATCTCTTTCAAGAGAAAAGGAAAGTCTAACTGATACAAAAAACTTATAAGGGCCGTTACTAAATGATTCAAATTACACGATAAATCAAATTTTTAATCTATGTGACTCACTTGACACAATACCCCTATCAAAGATAGAATAGAATGAAATCATATCTCCAGTAAATAAAGAAGAACAGCCTAAAGGAAACACCTTTATCAACCATGTTATTATTCTAACCGAAGGAGAATCACTAAAATTAGTTCTAGACGCTAGATATCTCAATTCACTCATTGATGAATCTGAATATGATTGGCCTATAGAACCAATTCAAGTAATTCTAACAAAAACAAAGGGTAAATACTTCACAACCGCAGACTTGAATAAAGCATATAATCAAATGCGACTGGATGAACAATCACGACGATTAACCTAATTTTTTTATCGGAAATCAAAAAAACGAATTCAATAGATTATTATATGGCATATCCATAGGACCAACAGCTTTCTCAGCATTTATGAGTAACGTTTTTAGACCACATTTACTCAAGAAAAAAGCAATTACATACTCAGACGATGTCTTTATGCAATCACAAACCAAAAATGAAATGTTCGCAGTTCTAGAAAAATCTCATCAAACATTACAGAATGAAAACATGAAAGCAGCCCCAGACAAATCACATTTTTTCATAACACGCATAAAATTTCTTGGACACATTGTAGAGAAAAAGACTATAACCCAATTGAAAGCACGCGAAGATGCAATCCAAAATTTCCAGCCACCTACAAACAAAAAGAAAATCTAAGAATTCCTTGTAAAATTAAACTTGGAATGTAAATATGTCTATAAAATGCAGTTATACTTAAGACCATTCTATAACATTCTTAGACAACAAAATAATTTTGAATGGGTAACACAACATCAAACTCGATTTGAAGAAATCAAAAACCCCTCACTGAACAAATTTCAAACACAATTCCAGGTCCCAATCGACCATTTTATGCAATGTGTGATGCTTCAAATTTTGAAATCGGTGCAGCATTACCACAAGCTCACAATGGAACGAATAAATTGAATCTCATATCAGCAAATTCTCGCCTATTTACACAAGCTGAATTACGATTCGCTACTCTTATGAGAGAATGCACAGCTATAATATATACTCTTACAGAATATGAATTTTTGATACTTGGATCAAAACATCCAACAGTTCTATTTACGGATCACAAACCTATTATATTTCTTTTTACACAAAAATCAAATTCAAACCATAGAGTTTACAGATTTCAATTAATTTTAGAGAAATTTCCAAACTTACACATAGTAAGGACAGCAGGAAAAGAACTTGCACTACCTGATACTCTTAGTAGAAACACACCACTTGAACTACAAACGAGAAAAACAACAGTTGAAATACCACAAAATATAAAATTCTATCTTGCTAAAGATGAAACTTCACCACGATTGGAATGCAAATATGCAGCAAAAACTGACATAGATCAATCACAATTAAACAACCTACAACTTTTTCCACTATATTTAGATTGTCAAAACAACCACTATGAAGTTGACTTATTAAGAACATCTACATTTAAGCCGATTCCATATTCACATTGGATCAAAAAAAATACTCAACAAAAACGAATTAAACAACAATCACATAAAAAAGACCCATTCCTTTCAATAGAAAAGGAAAATCTAACTGATACAATAAACTTATCAGGACCGGTACCAAAGGATTCAAAATCCACGATAAATCAAATTTTTAATCTACGCGACTCACTTGACACAATACCCCTATCAAAGATAGAATAGAATGAAATCATATCTCCAGTAAATAAAGAATAACAGCCTAAAGGAAACACCTTTATCAACCATGTTATTATTCTAACCGAAGGAGAATCACTAAAATTAGTTCTAGACGCTAGATATCTCAATTCACTCATTGATGAATCTGAATATGATTGGCCTATAGAACCAATTCAAGTAATTCTAACAAAAACAAAGGGTAAATACTTCACAACCGCAGACTTGAATAAAGCATATAATCAAATGCGACTGGATGAACAATCACGACGATTAACCTAATTTTTTTATCGGAAATCAAAAAAACGAATTCAATAAATTATTATATGGCATATCCATAGGACCAACAGCTTTCTCAGCATTTATGAGTAACGTTTTTAGACCACATTTACTCAAGAAAAAAGCAATTACATACTCAGACGATGTCTTTATGCAATCACAAACCAAAAATGAAATGTTCGCAATTCTAGAAAATTCTCATCAAACATTACAGAATGAAAGCATGAAAGCAGCCCCAGACAAATCACATTTTTTCATAACACGCGTAAAATTTCTTGGACACATTGTAGAGAAAAAGACTATAACCCAATTGAAATCACGCGAAGATGCAATCCAAAAAATCCAGCCACCTACAAACAAAAAGAAAATCCAAGAATTCCTTGGAAAATTAAACTTGGAATGTAAATATTTCTATAAAATGCAGTTATACTTAAGACCATTCTATAACATTCTTAGACAACAAAATAATTTTGAATGGGCAACACAACATCAAACTCGATTTGAAGAAATCAAAAACCCCTCACTGAACAAATTTCAAACACAATTCCAGGTCCCAATCGACCTTTTTATGCAATGTGTGATGCTTCAAATTTTGACATCGGTGCAGCATTACCACAATCTCACAATGGAACGAATAAATTGAATCTCATATCAGCAAATTCTCGCCTATTTACACAAGCTGAATTACGATTCTCTACTCTTATGAGAGAATGCACAGCTATAAAATATACTCTTACAGAATATGAATTTTTGATACTTGGATCAAAACATCCAACAGTTCTATTTACGGATCACAAACCTATTATATTTCTTTTTACACAAAAATCAAATCCAAACCATAGAGTTTACAGATTTCAATTAATTTTAAAGAAATTTCCAAACTTACACATAGTAAGGACAGCAGGAAAAGAACTTGCACTACCTGATACTCTTAGTAGAAATACACCACTTGAACTACAAACGAGAAAAACAACAGTTGAAATACCACAAAATATAAAGTTCTATCTTGCTAAAGATGAAACTTCACCACGATTGGAATGCAAATATGCAGCAAAAACTGACATAGATCAATCACAATTAAACAACCTACAACTTTTTCCACTATATTTAGATTGTCAAAACAACCACTATGAAGTTGATTTATTAAGAACATCTACATTTAAGCCGATTCCATATTCACGTTGGATCAAAAAAAAAATACTCAACAAAAACGAATTAAACAACAATCACATAAAAAAGACCCATTTCTTTCAATAGAAAAGGAAAATCTAACTGATACAATAAAATTATCAGGACCGGTACCAAAGGATTCAAAATCCACGATAAATCAAATTTTTAATCTACGCGACTCACTTGACACAATACACCTATCAAAGATAGAAATAGAAAACATTTTTCTACCAACAACAGAAAAAATCACACTAAAATTAATACAAAAATATCAAAACCTCGACCCAGTCATCAGACAACTAAAATCATGGCACAAATATAAACCTAAACCAAACAAAGCTGATACCACAATTTTAGGAAACAAAACACTCCTTAGATACTTCAGAAAATTCAATAATACCACTATAAATGAAAACACAGATATTTTAGAATATCAAACAACTGATTTTAAAGTATCATGTCTACCTTTCAGTATGATGTTAATAGCATTCAATACTTCGCATACCCTGCACACTAAGGAACATTCAGGATCAGAAAAGACATACTCCAACTTTATTCAAAATTTTTATTTCTCAAATGCACCAATTTGGATTAAAGTATAATGCAACGGTTGTATAATATGCCAATTAAATAAACCCTACCCAAATCAAAAAAGAAGTTGCAGAAAAACAAGATTTTAAAGGACAAAGTGACAAAGTCTATATTTTAAATATAGAGTCTCATTTGACACAAAAGGACCAATTTCACCATCCTCAGTAGGAAACTCATATATAATGGTCATTGTTGATGCCTTTACGCACTATGTAGCCCTCAACCCAGTACCCCATTGTAATGCTTATTATGCATATACAACACTCTTCGAACACTGGATAGCCTAATTCGGGTTACCCGAAATACTAGTCACGGACAGTGGCACTGAGTTTCTTAATAACGAAATTATCACATTATGCCACTTATATAAAATTAAACATAAACCACGTACATCTCGTGCACCTTGGACAAATGGATTAGTCGATTGTATGAACCGTTCATTACAAGAATATCACAGATGTATCATTAATGGAAATGATACACGATATATCGAATGGTCAACAGATGTAAAATTATTTACCTTAGCCTATAATTCACAAATTACAACAACACTAGGAATGTCACCATATGAAAAATTATTGCAACCGAACGTCACCATATGAAAAGGTATTTAACCAAAAACCACGAAAGGCAATAAGGTTTACAGCGAACGCCCATAAAAAGGCACAAGGTTGTTGTCAACCACATAAAGATTCAAAGATAATCAAATGCCACTGGATGAACAATCACGACGATTAAAACAATTTTTTTTTCGGAAATCAACAAAACGAACTCAATAGATTATTCTATGGCATATCCATTGGACCAACAGCTTTCTCAGCATTTATGAGTAAAATTTTTAGACCACTTATTTTCAAGAAAAAAGCAATTACAAACTCAGACGATGTCTTTATGCAATCTCAAAACAAAAATGAAATATTCGCAGTTCTAGAAAAATCTCATCAAATATTACAGAATGGAAACATGAAAGCAGCCCCAGACAAATCACATTTTTTCTTAACACGCGTAAAATTTCTTGGACACATTATAGAGAAAAACACTATAACCCCATTGAAATCACGCGAAGATGCAATCCAAAAATTCCAGCCACCTACAAACAAAAAAAATCCAAGAATTCCTTGGAGTGTTAAACTTGGAATGTAAATATGTCTATAAAATGCAGTTATACTTAAGACCATTCTATAACATTCTTAGACAACAAAATATTTTTGAATGGGCAACAAAACATCAAACCCGATTTGAAGAAATCAAAAACTCCTCACTGAACAAATTTCAAACACAATTCCAGGTCCCAATCAACTATTTTATGCAATGTGCGATGCTTCAAATTTTGACATCGGTGCGGCATTACTACAATCTCACATTGGAACGAATAAATTGAATCTCATATCAGCAAATTCTCGCCTATTTACACAAGCTGACTTACGATTCTCTACTCTTATGAGAGAATGAACAGCTATAATATATCTTCTTACAGAATATGATTTTTTTGATACTTGGATCAAAACATCCAACAGTTCTATTTACGGATCACAAACCTATTTTATTTCTTTTTACACAAAAATCAAATCCAAACCATAGAGTTTACAGATTTCAATTAATTTGAAAGAAATTTCCAAACTTACACATAGTAAGGACAGCAGGAAAAAACGTTGCACTGCCTGATACTCTTAGTAGAAATACTCCACCTGAACTACAAACGAGAAAAACAACAGTTGAAATACCACAAAATAAAAAATTCTATCTTGCTAAAGATGAAACTTCACCACGATTGGAATGCAATTATGCAGTGAAAACTGACATAGATCAATCACAATTAAACAACCTACAACATTTCCCACTATATTAAGATTGTCAAAACAACCACTATGAAGTTGATTTATTAAGTACATCTACATTTAAGCCGATTCCATATTCACGTTGGATCAAAAAAAATACTCAACAAAAACGAATTAAACAACAATCACATAAAAAAGACCCATTCCCTTTAATAGAAAAGGAAAATCTAAATGATACAATAAACTTATCAGGACCGTTACCAAATGATTCAAAATACAAAATAAATCAAATTTTTAATCTACGTGACTCACTTGACACAATACCCCTATCAAAGATAGAAATAGAAAACATTTTCTACCAACAACAGAAAAAATTACACTAGAATTATTACAAAAATATCAAAACCTCGACCCAGTCATCAGACAGCTAAAATCATGGCACAAATATAAAATTAAACCAAACAAAGCTGATACCACAATTTTAGGAAACAAAACACTCCTTAGATACTTCAAAAAAATCAACAATACTACTATAAATGAAAACACAGATATTTTAGAATATCAAACAACTGATTTTAAAGTATCATGTCTACCTTTCAGTATGATGTTAATAGCATTCAATACTTCGCATACCCTGCACACTAAAGAACATTCAGGATCAGAAAAGACATACTCCAACTTTATTCAAAATTTTTATTTCTCAAATGCACCAATTTGGATTAAAGTATAATGCAACGGTTGTATAATATGCCAATTAATTAAACCCTACCCAAATCAAAAAAAGTTGCAGAAAAACAAAATTTTAAAGGACAAAGTGACAAAGTCTATATTTTAACCATAGAATCTCAATTGACACAAAAGGACCAATTTTACCATCCTCAGAAGGAAACTCATATATAATGGTCATTGTTGATGCCTTTACGTAATATGTAGCCCTCAACCCAGTACCTCATTGTAATGCTTATTATGCATATACAACACTTTTCGAACACTGGATAGCCTAATTCGGGTTACCCGAAATACTAGTCACGGACAGTGGCACTGAGTTTCTTAATAACGAAATTATCACATTATGCCACTTATATAATATTAAACATAAACCACGTACATCTCGTGCATCTTGGACAAATGGATTAGTCGATTGTATGAACCGATCATTACAAGAATATCTCGGATGTATCATTAATGGAAATGATACACGATATACCGAATGGTCAACAGATGTTAAATAATTTACCTTAGCCTATAATTCACAAATTACAACAACACTAGGAATGTCACCATATGAAAAGGTATTTAGTCAAAAACCACGAAAACCAACAATGTTTACAGCAAACGCCCAGAAAAATGCACAAGGTTATTGTCAACCAAATAAAGATTCAATTTGTTACAACTTACCACTACATACCCATGATGAAGACCACTTTCATCATCCACAAATTTTAAAATTAGCGCGAACACACACCGAATGGATCTTAAATAGAGATAAGAAACACAAAGAAATTTATCAAAAAATAACAAAAAAATTGTTGCAAAGACAAAACATAAATAACCAAATCAATTCACGCTTCACACCAGCAACAGATCTAAAAATCGGAACATTTGTTTTAATTCTTAACTTCACAACACAAAAAGGAATTTCCAAAAAATTACAACCACTCCGAAAAGGTCCATATCAAATAATTGATAAACCCATTGATGTAACATACAAACTTACTGACTCAAATAAAAAAGAAATTGTTCAGCATCGAAACAACCTATTACCCTATTATCCAAAAGAATACGCACTTCGTGAAATAACTCAATTATATTTTTTCACAGGTTTAAAAATTGTTCAAAACATTTCAGAAACTGAACAAAATCAAAACACTGACAAACATATGAAGTCAAAACCCACCTAAAAAAAAATAAATTAGTTCACCAAACATCTTCTAAACCAGAGACAAAAATTCTCTTATTCGTATACTTTAATTAATTTTCTGGAAACATCCCGAAGCAGAAAGGTTTCAGCATTGTTCACTTATTGTTTCTGCGTTCTGAATTGTCTATTGAACAAACAAATCAAATAGTTTTATCCACGACACATGGGGAAAAATTTCAGTAGTGGGCCAGTTTGAACTAAATCGTTAAAAGTTTTGATCCATGATTATATCTAAGTTTTTTTGGAGTTCTTAAACTGTTTAATCAGAATGAGGCTTTTAATCAGAAAAAAAAATTTTGTACAAAAAATAATCCAGTCTCAAGCCTAAAAAAATGATTAATTAAGCAAATGGTCAGTTCTTAAAAGTCTGTACGACACACAAAACAGTACCTTGACCAATAAATTGACGCAGTTTCATATTTAGCGCCGAAAATTCCAATTAGAAACCAGCCTTTTTTGACATAGTTTTTTTTTAATCTGAAAATTAATGATGACCTGAGCCGAAATTTATAAAAATGATTTACCTGTGATCATTTCTTGAAAAGTTAAGAAAATTTGGAAATTGCTTATTTGGTTATTCGGGATAATTAAATTAACGCGCGATATAATTTGTGCTAATAATCAAGAAAGCGGCAATTTAATTCGGCTCAAAATTTTATCTAAATTAAATTGAAGCATGCCAGTTTTTCATTAATTTTTGAAACTACGCTAATTATATCACTTTAAATTTTAAATAGCGTGCGAGGTGATGATTTTTCAAAAAAAATTTCAAACGTTATCAATTTTTCTAAATCCGTCAATTATTTCATAGACGTCAGAGAGCAGTCGTCAGGTTCTATTTTTTTCATAAGTTTTGACCATTCATATTTTGAAAAAAGGCCGGTTGGTTTCAATCCATTCAGCAGATTATGTCCCGAACAACTTTTTTTGCGGGCGGCAAAAACTCAAATTATTGGTCATAAGTTGAAACGTGATTTGAAATACGTACAAGTACAATGAAAATAAATCAATTTAAATAAATTTTTCAGTTTTAAAATTTTATCTTTATAATTGATTCCCAATGAAATCGATTCCCGATCAAAATGGACTAATAAATCGATCATAATCGATTGTTTTTATTCAATTTTAAATTAATTATAATTCATTTGAAATCAATCAAAATCCTTTGATCTCCTCCCACTAACTTTTGGTCCTTTTCACCTTACCCCCCCCCCCTCTAGCGTTTGGCCCTTTGACCCTTACACCCATCAATGTTTTCCCCCTTTACCCCTTAAACCACCTTCACATTTTTTCAAGGCATCAGAAACGTCTCGAGACGTTTTTCAACAAAAAATGAATTGGTGACTACAATATTGTCTTAATGATTTGATTATCTTAATGTTTTGATATGCTTCTGAAATTTTTTGTGCAAATTAGATGCCAAATTTACAAATGAAACAAGGCCAGGCTAGTTGTCAGGACTGACAGGCAATTTGATTTGAAACATTTCGCTTTTCATTTGACTGATTGATACAGAGTTACAATGATCAATTCCCTTGGCAGTTATTTAGTTTCTTTTTGTTGTTGTCCATTTTTAATTAAAGTTACCGGCGGTCACCACAAAACATTTAGAATTGTAAATGCGATATTCCATCTTGCTGACCTGAACTCAAAATTGGTGAAAAATATAATAAACGGTTTAAACTTTATAGCAATTGCTAGAAATTTGAGTTTTGTCAGATAGTGATATAAGAGACGACATGATCAAATCTGGCCCCGATGGTCTGGGGTCCTCGTACTCCGAGGGGAACCCTGTGAGTGGCGGAAACTCAAGTGAAGGCTACATGCAGACAGACTCGAGTCTAGTGTTCGCCACCTACTGCTTCATAGGCACATTCGGCATCCTCCTCAATATACTGGTCATAGTTGGAATTCTGACCAACAAACGCATGCGAAATGTGCCCAACATGTTCATACTTAATCTGGGGGTGTCCGATCTCCTGTTCAGTCTGGGGGTGCCGCTAATTTACCACTCCACCACGGCGCCCAAGTGGCAACTGGGCATTTTCTTGTGCAAAATGGTCAATGGTAAGCCCATAATCAAATGCAGACGGACCGAATTAAATTCAATTTTAAAACCCCTAACTTTGTCTTTTATACGGGACTAATTCCCAGTTTTCCCACACATAGTCCCTTTTTTCTTCAGACAGAGCTTTGAAGCTTAGGAATTTTTCGGTAATCTGTGTCAGGGGCAGACAATTAAGGAATCTAAACAAGCAAGTGCGGCATATAGGCAACTCAGCCCAATCTTAAGGAATTTCTTAAACAGAGAAAATATCCACTTGAATTACGGCATTTGTAGCATGGTATTAAATTAATAAATTTTGGCAACAACTCTCAAGATAGCAACTTTTTGGTCAACCCGGGCAGTTATGTTTCGTTTTGTTGCTGTTATTTTTCTTCAACATTTGATATAATCACAGAGTTTATACGCTTAGAAAAGATGAGGAACGAGACCAATATTGTACGCTCAGCTTTTGGGCTCAGAAAATCAGCAACAAAGGCATTTGAGCCTAACTTTCAATCAAATATTTGAGTTTTAACTAATCATTCTAGATTGAAGATGTCAGGCTTCAAATACGTTAGAGGTACATTTTGAGCAAAGAGGCGAAGCGAAGCTTCGCACCACTTGCAATGAAACAAAGATAAAAAATTTAAGCCAAAAAACTGTTTGAAAAAAAAATTAGGTGAACCAAAAGTTAAGTTTATCTCGATGAAAGACAAATAGAGGCACAGCTAATGCTGGAGGTAAAATTCGATTTTTTTTGAACTTGTTTTACTGATGCGGGACGACATTGGTAAAATCAAAAACTCAAAAGTTGTTTCCAAGGACGGATCTAGGATTTTCCAAAGGGGCGGATTTAAAAAAAAATCGGTTGATTAGGTAGGCCAAATTGATTTTAGGGTCAGTCAGCCAGAAAAAGATATTTCAAAATATTACAAAGGAGGAACCGTTTGGGTAGGCAGGGTATCGAATACCCGAGTGAAGGGGAACCCAACAAATCCGCAATCGGTTGTTTTTCTGCTAAAATAAGTAAAAAGTGAAAATTTTTGAAATTGGAATTTTCCAAAGACATCATTCCTCTAGGAAAAATTTCCGCAACCTAATCATTCGATTGAATTTTCCATCTCAGATTTCATTGTGTAAATTAAAAAAAATTCATAAAGTTTCTAAAAATCGGTCAAAACATTTAACATAAACAATACTTCTTTTCTGCATAAAGCAGGTTGTAGCCGCTTAAGCAGAGAAGGTTCACAAAATCGTTTTCTCGACTGAATACGTGTCCTGAGAATTGGCATAGTAGTTTTCAAGTACAGTCCATAAAACTTTCAAAAGTTCAAAGCTTTGGCTTGATACATTTTTTTCTATATTTCGTTCTTTTGATAAAATCTATATCAGATTTGGCCGGATAGCTATATCGAGAAGAATAGCTATTGACAAAAAACAGTCAACACAAAATTTGATATTTCCAAAAATTGTTACTTTTGGCGTAAAACAAATGAACGGAGCCTTTCATGCATCCTGAAGTTTTAGATTGAACCCAATAATTCAGATTTGCAAGAGTAGTTCTCGAGAAAAGACAAAAAGTTTTAAAAAAAACTGTCACAGAATCATTTTTTTTTACTTTTCTGAGGGCCATAATTTTTTGCGTCGAGAAAATTTGGGCACAGTCGCGTATGCAAAAGAACTACCCACAACTCGTTCTTTGAATTAAACTCTTTACTTCATATATGGGAAGGTAGTTATCGAGAAAGTTCAAAAAGTTTCTAAAAACGTCAAAATACCGAAGTGTGACTTTTTGGAGGGCCATAACTTTTTCTGTCAAATAAATTTGGGATAAGCCACATAAACAGGAGACCTTAACGCAAGGATTCCGTAGACCGTTGCTTAGATTGAGCCCAAAATCTGTTGATGGAGGATACTTTATGTGAAAATTCACCAAGTTTTCAAAAACAGTCAAAAAACCAAAAATTCGACTTTTCCGATGCTGATAAATTTCTGTGTAAAAAACTTTGTGCAGCGCTAATGCAGGTAGCTTTCCACACTCGTTAATTCCCTTGATCCTACAACCTCAGATTTAGGAGGTAAGGTTTTGAGATAATAAAAAAATTCAAAACTATTCAAAAAAAATTTGATAGAAGTTGTTTGAGGAAAAAAAAGTCTTGTTCCCAGTTACAAGACACTTACTTTCGCAAGTGTAGCTAGGAAAACTGTTCAAATCATGCACGCAAGAGCTATGGGCCTATCCAATTTTTTCTCCAGTAGAGGAGGGGCAGATTTTCAGAAAGTTTTTGAGTGCCGGGACCCACTAATTCAGAGCGCTCCCCCATAATTTTGAGCGCACGCCCGCAACCTTAGTATATATTGGCGCCAAAGGCGGTTTTACAAAGTTTTACGGTTGGTTGGGCAAAAATGGAGATCATAAAATAGTATTAAAGAGAAACCCTTTTGGTGGCGATGAAACCGAATAATTGAGGTGCAAGTGGGGGGGGGGGGGATTCACGTCCTTTCCAAGTCAGCCTCCCCCTTAACTAAATCCGCCCCTGGCTTGAGCTTAAGTTTGGATAATTATCTTTCGAACTAAATATTTGGGTCATCACACGAGCTATAGTAGCCCTTGGCCGCTTTCCAAAGAACGGTAATTAGAAAAGAATTTTCCTTAAAAATAATGGGCCAAGTATTGTTTCTAGGTTGCCAATTTACTTTAAGCTTCTGAATCTTTGCATTGAATTAGTTAAAATATCTTTAACGAAAAAAATTATGACCCTAAGATTTATTAACTTCGAAGTAGAAAGGCAATCGGAAAAAAACATGATTTTTTTGGTTAAAATTTTCCAAAAGTGCACAAAATCCCGGCGCAAGCTTTCGGCGTTTTTTTTGTGGAAAAATGTGTTTATTCATCTATAGATGAAAAATCCATTTCAAGGAATTTTGATTTTTTCTAGAGCTTCTAATCTGCTTTGCGAAAAACTCCCAGATGCCCGTGGTCAAACTCATAGCTAAATTTAGGCAATAAAACAAAACAGTTACATGTATTAGCGGGGAGGAAAAGGAAGTGTGGAGCAGTTGTGCTAATTTCAGGAGTTGATGCGCTGAACCAGTTCACAGGCATCTTCATCCTCGTCCTCATGGCCATAGATCGCTACTTGGCCATTGTTCACTGCATGCGATCTGTGAACTTCCGCATGCGCACCATGAAGGGCTGTCTACTCAGCATCGGACTCGCCTGGCTAGCATCCGTCCTCTTCAGCCAGCCGGCATGGATCACAGCCAGCGTCGAGACAGTCCGGGGAAAGACGATGTGTCACCTGGCTATGGGAGAGTACGGAATGCTGTGGGCTATAGCATCGTTCATAATTGGATATGGTATCCCACTTCTGGTCATAACAGTCTGCTATGGCCTCATTTTTTTCGACCTCCGAAAAACAGCGTCCAATACCACTGTTTCTAACGTTGACCAAACCACCACTAAACTAGTCAAAGTCGTGACGATTATTATCTTTGCATTCATTCTATGCTGGACTCCCTTTTACATTAGTCTGTTTTTTCTTGGAAACACTCACTTATCCCGAGAGACAAAGCAGCGCGTCTTTGAGTTGAGTGTCGGCGCGATTTACCTTCACCCATGTATTAACCCTATTATTTTCATGTGCAGTTCTGAGCAATTCCAGAAAAATGCGTCAACTCTTTGCTTGAAGCTTAGAAGATCCGCACCCAACGCAGAGTTTTTGCACGGTGGTGCTACGTGTACGGAAATGATGACAGCAGATTCCTCCAAACGCAATAAAGAGCAAAGGGCCAAAACTTCACGTGAAACTTCAACAAAAGATGAAAACCGAGTGCAGATAACCAATCTTGATAAAATTGCAAATACGCAATGCTGATTTGTAGACTAGATAACTTGTTTTGAAGTTTCCTTGTTTTATATATGCTTATATATCGGAATGTTTCAATAATCATGTGCTTATATTGGATGTGTTTTTTAAATTAAGCAGTATTATATTTTTAAAAACAATCGTATTAAATTCTGATTATACTTTTCATTTTACTTATAGGTTATTCTGAAAATTGATTTGGATTGGATTTTGGCCGCATTTGACCGAAGCTCATAGACGTTTTAATCTTTTTTACTTAGAGATCTGAAGAACGTTCGCAGAAAAACTTCGATCCTTTACAGGGGTAAGAGCGACAAAGTGGGCCGCGAAAAAATTCCACCTTTTGATATTCAACGTTACTGTCAGTCGGTTACTGTCGATTTTTCAATAAACTATTCCCAGCAATTTATCATGATTTCAAATCAGGCCAACGAGTCACTTCTATGTTGTCTTACTATAAAATGAAAACATAGCCAATCTAAGATTCGAAAAGAGTAATGAACGCAAGTTAACAAAAAAAAACACTTGACTTTCTTGAAAAAATCTCAACTTTCGAATTTCAAAGAAAAAAACAGATACCCTTTAGGCTCTTTGAATTTCTAGAACAGTTTATGATTGGCGCTTTTTGATAACATGAACCCAACTTGAGAAAACTGGATCAATAAGAAAAGTTTTTATTCCGCTGGGAAACCTTAAAAACAAATTCCACTTTCGAAACTAGAAATCAATCACGTTTTTTCGCGCCAATTCCACGTTCGTATTTGGGAGTTTTATTTACGTCACTTTCAGCAGATGAATTTCAATTGAACTCAAAAAGTGCATTATACTTCAGTGCAGCAATATTTTAAGACTTTTTCTGAAAAAAAAAACAAAAAAGAAAAAATCAGCAATACCTATATAAGAGTCTCCACTACGTTCATTTCTCTTAAACGAATAAAATTAAATATTTCGCTCTCTTAATGAACACCCTTTCTTTTTCTTGGGAACCCAATATCGGGAACTGACTTGAAGGCTATAAAACGATACTGCACTCGACATATCCACCCTGAGTCGAGGTTGTGGTTTTATAATCAGACCGTTGCGACCAAATTTAGATTTTCATATTTGGCAGAACAAGGCAATGTCTCCGCGACCGACGCGGCGAAAAAAAAATAACCGCGACCAAAGGAAAGTTAACCGCGACCAAAGGAAAGATAACGGCGACACGGGCGCAGCCAAAGAAGAGTTAACCTCGACCGGCGTGACACAAAAATTTAACCGCGACCGCAGCGGTCGAACAAAAGTTAACCGCGACCAGCGCAATCGAAGAACGGTCAACAGTTGAGCCTGCCAATCATTTTGGAGTGTTGAATTCAGAAGTAGAGCAATCATTATTCTCAGAAATCAGAAGCGTGGAAAGCATTTGGATATACCCGCTTGTGCAGGAGAGCTTCGCACAATCTGTTCTTTGAAACTAAAATCTCACATTTGGAGGTGTATTTTTTATAAGAAATGTCAAAAGTTTGAAACATGGTCAAAAATTCGATTTTCCCAAGAATCATAACTTTTTCTGTATAGAAATTTGGGCGTAAACGCTAATGCAAGTGAGCTTTCTATAAGCCATTTTTTCCATTAAAATCAAAATCTGTTTTTGGATTTTTATCACTTTCTCGAAAAATGCCAGCTCAAACAATCCCCCCAAAGACTTTTTGAAGCCTGTAGAAGTTAGGTGTCCATTGGTACATCTTTTGTAAAAATTGGTAGAGCAGTTTTTGAGAAAAACTTAAACTTTCGATGAGTTTAAGTTTTCAAGAGACAGTTCAAGATAAGTTTAACTTCATGTTATCAAGAGACAGTTGGAAAAAAGTCAATGAACGCAAGTGAACACTAAAAAAAATGACTTGTTTGTTCAAAAAATCTCAACTTTCAAAACTCCAAGAAAACAATAGTTGGCCTTAAAGCTCTTTGAATTTCTCGAAAAATTTATGATTGACGACACTTTTTTTGATTAAATTATTCCAATTTAAAAAAACTGGATCAAAATGTAGTTTTTTTCCGCTGATAAATCAGAAAAGTTGAATTAAATTCAACTTTCGAAACTGGAAGTCAATCACTTTTTTCGTGACATTAACACTTCTGCTGTTCGATAGTAGAGTTTGCCTTCCTTTTAACAAAGGAAATAAAGAGTACTTAAAAAATTAAAAAGTCAAACCGCTAAGAAGTAAATTTGAGCCTGAACAAACTTCAAGACTTTTTCTGATTAAAAAAAAACAAAAAAAATCATCATCGCCTATACAAGAGTCTGACTCATGTTCATAGACTCTTAATTAAAAAAACCCGATCCCATACATTTTCTTAAAACCAGTTTTTACACAGAAGGGAAGCTCAGCTTTGCAAACACTTGCGAGAACACGACAAAAGCAGCTCTATAAGTGCGATAAGAGAAATTAGAAAAAGCCTCGAATTAGTAAAAAAAAAATTCGGCTACGTCTGAATTCGAACCTGTGACCTAGGGATTAAGAGTCTCACACACTAACCACTCAGCAACGGAAGCTTTATAGGTACAAACACCAGCCAGAAATAAAGAAGAGAACAGATGCTAGGCAATTTCCAATGTTTAAGTGAAAATTCCAAATAAGGGAACATTTTTAATGAACACTTTTATTTGCGACCTAGGTTAGAAAAAAAATAAGGTTCGTAATAAAACACTAAGCTGATCGCAAGTCTAATTAATCAATTAGGAATTTCTGAAACCGTCTAAATTATTGACAGATTTTCTGGAAATGTATCTCATATGGTACACAATTTATTCTCTTTCTTGCAGTCTCCGCGAAAAAAGTGAAATAAAAACAAAAAAACTGCGCTAAAGAAGCATCATTTCAAAGATTTTTATAAAACCATGAACCTATTTTGGACGAACTTAACCGATAGCTTTTTCGTTCAACTAGGAATCAAACCCTTTTTAAAGCTGGATAACAAAGCTCGAATTTTGTTTTCGGAAAGAAGGAAGAGGAAGTAAAAACAAATGGCTTCCAAGTCAAACCAAACCGCCTTAATGGTGATTGCAACAAAATTTAAAGGGCACATTTTACAACTTTCACTGAAAAAATTACATGTACAAGTTTAGATTGAATTGTTTCCTTGACACTTGACAACTGAAAGCGGATAAGCATTGAAAAATTAAATCTACCTAATTTATTCATTCAGAATATACGATACGTGATAAAATTCATCTACTTTCTGGGGATAAAGAAGCTTAGTAGTATAAGTTTAGAAATGTCAAGAATTCGTTGTTTGTTGTCTGATATTAGCACCTGGTGTAATTTCCTTTATTTCAAAACTGATCGAACACTGTTTCTAGTAAGTTCTATCGCACCAAAGAATCACTTTCTTGCCTTTGTCCGCACTGAGAAGTTTCGTTCCGTCGTTAGACCATGCAGTGCAGAGAATGACGGAGCTAGAACACAGATCCACTAGAAAACATCATTCGAGTAAAAGTTTAACACAATACATTACAACAATAACAGTTGGTTGCTGTACGAAGCACAATGCTCCAGCCACCATCATTTTGCGAAATTTTAAGAAGCGCGAAATTGTAAGAAACAGCTGAGTTTAGTTAAGTTGTCACATTAAACAGTTCAATAATATTGCTTAGAATGTTTCACATCACATGAACAACTTTTTTCTCCGCTTACCCGAGTTCACTCCGATGCAAAACTTACTGCAGATGGTCAAAACTGGCCTTTTCAGATTCGGAAAAAAACTGGTAAGTCTTTGATACTTTCATAGAGGGCAGCTCTGATTTTTTACTCATGGTCTACTACGTAAACTGAAAACAGGTCTATGTAAAATGAAATCCTTGAAAACAGGCACGTTAGGGAAAAAACTGAATTTGCGTTTAATTTTGTCCACTAGTGTACTTTCATCGGATCAATTGGGCCTCCCCCCCCCCTCCCAAGAAACAGTAAAGACCACTTGCTACGAAAGACCTCATCAAATGCAAGAAAATGGTTGATTTTTTCGTAGCACGCAATGAATTGATCGACTGAAGTATATTTTATAAAAGAGCCGAGAAAAATGTTTGGTAGAAAAAAATCTAAATTCAAATGCGAATTTTTGCTTGGGAGACCATTTCTTCGAGGAAAACAATTTACCAGGATTGGTGCTCTACCTTTTTTTCTTAAACCAAAAATATTTCTCTGCAGCACCTTTATAATGTACGCAATAGCATTTTTTCCACTTAAGACAGAAACAAGCCGGCACTATATACATCATTTTTAATGTGCTTTTTTTCAATCGGAAAGGAGTCTAAAAGCTTTAGTTTTATTTTTTTTGGTGTTACACATTCGTTGGAGACTCTGACGCATGCTTTTATATCATTTAAACTAATTTCAAGTTATTATAAACGTGCCTCAAATACCAATATTGATAGGTAGCTCATTATGGAGCAAGTTCCTTTTCGCCTTAAGTGGTCGAACAATTATCTAAGTTCTTTATCAACTATTACACTCAAAAAGACATTGAGTATTAAAAGAATGCAAAGAATGAAGTCATGGACAAAGCAACCTCAAACAAATTAGCTCAACACATCGTTAAGAAGACATCATGTCGAATAATGAATCAATTTCAGGATCAAAATGAATGTCAAAAAGCTAATGATATACGAGCCAAAACAACAATTGCTATCTCCATCACCAACTCAGATTATGATCTAATGAAATTGGCCTAAGAAACCTTAAAACAATCAACACTTACTGATGCTGTGCTTTCAAGATTTTGGACACATTCTGAGAGTTGACGTCGAAAATGACGAGGGTGCCGTCGCTACTACCGGCCATCGCGAATCTGCCATCGGGACTGAGGGTGGCTCTACAGTAGTCGGCCCCTATCTTCAAAGAGTCCGAAACTAGTGTTGCTGTCACCTTCATCATCCGGTGGTCTATCACGTGCAGTTGCCCGTCTTTGGTGCAGGCCAAAATGTCTCTGCGTTCTGAAAGAACGGCCAAGTGCTGCAATTTTGACGATTCAGTCGTATCAAAAAATGCAGTAGCTACTGTGTTGTACGAACAATGAGGAAAACTGAGCTCCGTTAAACCATGTCATAACAACATGAATTTCAGCTCACAAATTCATGAAATATGACGACCTCAGGCTTTTAAATCTATCAACAAATGAGGCCAAAACTTTAATTCCAGCAATATGATCTTGCCATGCGTTTAGCTATTTGATCTACATTTTTGCTCATTTAACTCTCTTCATTTTACCTCTGCCAGTATGAACTGAAGTGACTTTGCCGGAGAGTAGGACTTCATTGGTGGCGAAATCAGTCTGTGACCTGCGAATGTCCCAACATCTGACCCTCTTGTCCAAGTGACCACTGCACAACAGATTAGCCTCCATCGCCACCAAGTCTGTACAACTGGAGTGACAATGCAGAACCATGGAGCACAGCCGCTGCTTCAGATCCCACACTTTAATCGTGCGATCGTAGCTTCCAGTAGCGACCTGCATCGCGATAGAAAAAAAATTAAATCAAAGCTCGTTAAGATCAGTTAACAAAGCTACTGAAGCGCAGACCGTGCAGTTAATTATTATAAAATAGCCAACAGAAAGTTGGAAAAATTTAATGACAAGACAACCGATTTTTTTTTGAAAAAGTGTAAAAGAACAAAGAAAGCAGAAAAAAAAATGATTGAAAAATTCAGAAAAAAAAATCACGTTTAAGCTCCTTGAATTTGTAATACTGTTTCTGATTAGCACTTTGTTCATTAAGATATCCCATTTAGAGAAAACTGGATCCATTGAGTCCATTTTTCCCATTATAGAAAAGAGAAGTCATTCAGGTTTTCCATGACCGCTTCACTTAAGCTGATCGATAGTGGAGTTTGCCTTCCTTTTAACAAAGGAAATGAACTGAACTTAAAAAGAAACCAAGTCAAACCAGCGAAAAATCTAAATCGAACGTGAAAATATTAATTTTAAAACTTTCCTTAAAAAAACGAAAATCGATTTACAAGAGCTTTATCAGTGAAAATCACTTCGTTCTTTCACCCCTAAAAACTAAAAAATGCACAGTACATGTGCAACAAAAACAATTAAGCCTATTTTCTGAAAGGGCATACAACATTTAGGCGAGTATAATCTTAATCTTCAAACTCACCTTGTGACTGTCGTCGCTAATAAATCTAGCAGCCATTACTTTCCCAGTATGGCCAGTTAAACTGTGCTTTAGTCTGTGGTCTTTCAGAGACCAGATGCGAGATGAGTTATCGTAAGAAGAAGCAACGACACATGACTCCTGCTGGTCTACGTCTATACATGTGACAGCTCCATTGCAACTGGATAGAGTGGCGATAGGTTTTATTTGAGTTGCTAAAATAAAAAGCCACGAATGAGTTGATTGGCTTCGAAAAAACAAAACATAGCCAACTGACAGTTGGAAAAGAGTAATGAACGCAAGAGAAATGAAAATAAAACCGACTTGTTTCTTTAAAAATCTTCAACTTGCGTATTTCGAATAAATAGATGGCCTTAAAGCTCTTTGAATTAGTATAATAATTTATAATTGACACTTTTTTGTTAAAATTAACCCAATTTGAGAAAGCTGGATCAATAGGTAAAAATTTTAATTCGCTGGGAAATATGATAATTAATTTTCATTTTCGAAATTACAAGTCAATCACGTTTTTCGTGACCTTTACAATTTTGCTGCTCGATAGTGGATTTTGCCTTCCTTTTAACAATAGGAATGTACTGAGCTTTAAGAGAAATCACAAGTCAAACCGCGAAAAATCAAAACTGAACGTGAACAAACTTAAAAACTTTTTCCGGACTTTTTCAAGGCAGAAAATATCGTTAACCTTTTTTTTCTACAATTGAATCAATTTAATTAAAAAAACCTTTGAATTGCAAAAGTCTGTTACATTTGTTTTCTAAAAATTTTGCTATGAAATACACAATTTCTGTGTCAATAAATTCTAAAGCAAATAGCAGAAGTGACTCATGTTTTTTCCTTGAATAAAATAAGACAAAAATAGAAAAAGAAAAAATATTGTGAAACAACTCTTGTATCTGGAGTTTTTTCTTTATTCTTGGTTTGTTCATTTCATTTCATGCCCATAATAAAACAGAATAGATGAGGAAAAAACGCAAACTCTACTCGAATGTTTGCCTATGTAGTCTTAACTTTGAAAACTTACTTAGATCCAGAGCAACCATGTATCTACAAATTGTTACTACTGGTGTAAGGTTAAAAATTTTCCGACTTAAGATTCCAGGACATTTCACTTCATCCAACCAATCTTATTATAAGTTTGGCTCAATGGCAAATGTATTTTGTATCTATTTTTTTGATTTTTTTCCTGCACAGTTTTGTTGTCACTAAACTTTTGAGTGAGACTATCAGCATTTTGATGTTTGTCTCACATCCTCTTTTCAATAATGTTGTGATAGCAACCAGTCTGACCAATGAACAAATAATGTAGCTCTGGTTCATTGACAACGTTTTCAACCATGACAGCTCTGTTTTCTCCACGAGTAGCTCGAGGAAACCACTCCCTAGATTGATTGTAATATTCAACAAAACAGAATTCCTCAAATAATTCCGCCATCGGCGCACCATTTTAAATCTCGGTGTGACAGAGGACTTTGCCGTTTTCAGTAAATCAGATTAGTAAGTTTCATCAACGTTCAGAGACTCTAGTCAATCATCCAAAGTAAAAGTTTCTTCTAGAAAACAGACATTCAATAGAAAAAAATATTTATTCCATCTGAAGGCGAATAACACATTCAACGCCCATTCAATTTGTAAAATGTATTATTAATGTTTGACCGTTTAACCTCTGAGCTATACTGATCGTTGACCTTTACGTTATTAATTTATATACACCTGCCAAAAGCGCAACGGCTTTTGGTAGATTTGGAATTTGTTCACTATCTTTTGTGATATGCAAGAAATCAACAGAAAACTAATTCAGTCTTTTAAACCTCTTTTACTTTAGTTAGCTATCACCGTCTTTTATTTAGTCTTTAAAAAAGCCTACAATTTCTTGTAGGAATCTTACCCAACCTTAGTCTTAGTTTAAGTTACCCACTCTTAATCAACTACGAGTGTTATCCCAATTTTTTAACATGGCGCAGTCAAACGAATCGAACCTACGAGGACTAGAGTTTTTTGGAACAACTCATAAAATGAAAATCAACACGACTGGGAAAGGTGGTCGGAAAAGTTTCAATTGACAATCGCGAAAGATTCCGTAGACATCGAAGATGTAATTAACCCACCGATAAGAAACGAACTAGCATACCCTACGGCAGAACCACCGGACCCGTCCGATGATCAAGCCCGTCGGGCCGAAAAAGAAGAACACCACAGAATAGCCGTACAAAACTGTAACGAAGAATTGAGAAGGACGGAAGACAACGCAAAATTCAACGGACTCCAAATCGGAGACATTGACAAGAAACTAAAATCACAGTTATACCTAGCACTCGGAAAAGAAGGGCAGAAAAATGCTTCTCACATAAAAATCCTGGGAAAAGAATTCTGGATAGAAATTTCGCAGAATTCTGGGAACTACTAAAAACTACCTTCACGATCACTACAAACTTAACATACGAAATATTTAAATTTTTTGGCCGAAGACAGAAAGAACACGAGTCTTTAGAAAAATTCCACGAAATACTTTCTGAACTGGCAAAAAACTGTAAACTGGGGGAATTCGAGTCAGAATTAGTCAGAGACATTTTCATCACAAACATGAGAAATGTCAAGATCCAGAAGAAACAATGTATAGAATACTTGACCCCAGAAAACGTACTATCCTACGTATTATTTCACGAGAAAGGCACTAAAATCCATCAACAGTACCTCAAATTCCCAACTTATAACGCAGTACCGAGACCTCAATACGTAAAGAATGAACCAACCCTAAACATCGTTGAAAATAACAAATGCCGCAACTGTGGTCAGCAATTCAAAAAAGGACATTTATCCACATGCCCGGCCAGAGATAGAAGCTGCAATACGTGCGGACGCAAAGGACATTTTGCTAAACATTGCAGGAGTTCAGCAAGGACACAAACAAACATCGTCGAACAGAATCGAGTACCGCAGGAAAACGAAAATATCCGGGCCAACCCGCAGGAAAATCCCGAATTTGAGGTCAACTTAGACGATTTCTTAGTTCTAGCTGTAGACACGGATAGCCAAATAAATGCAGTAGAAGACAAGATAGAACGCGGAGTTAGAACAGTATTCAATCACGAAGGACTAGAACTGAAAAAGACACTAAAGGTATCTCTGGGAAATTTCAACCCTTACTGTACTGAAATTCAAATTGACTCAGCAAGTCCAGTTGCATTCATGAAAAAAGACGAATTGAAGATACGAGATAGATTTGTAAAGCTAGAACCTGTGGACGAAATAACAAAGAAAGCATACCAGGGCTTCGGGAGTACAATCAACATTATTGGAAGAGTTCGGGTGAGAATCCGATCAAAGGGCTGGGAGGCTCGCGACCAAAAACTCTTCATTACCGAAGGGGCTGAAAGAAATGTAATGGGAAATGACATCTTACCGAATCTGGGAATCGTAGTATTCCAGAAACAACATCCACCCAATGGGCCAAAGCCATGGAAAGACCAGAAAGGATCACCCATTGGGATAGACGTCAACCAAATAAAATTCGCATCGGATAACAAACAAGACCAAAGCCAAGAGACACCATCTCAAAGTGAGTTTAAAACATACTTATCAAAACATTTTTCAGACCTCATAAAAAGAACAGGTAGATCAAAGAACTTCGTAGTTAAAACTTATTTTAACGAACCAATAAAACCGATACAGGTGAAAGGGAAACGTATTCCGATCCATCTTCTCCCTAAAGTCAAATTATGTATTGACCAATTACTAAGAGACGGGCATATTGAAAAGTTGTCTAGATGCTCTGAAGATTGATTCGTCTCCCCCATCGTGATTACAGCAAAAAGGGACGGATCAATTAAATTAGCAATAAACTCGAAACTATTGAACAAACAGATATTTCGTAATAGATATCAAATGCCGAACCTATTCGAATTAATTGATAACGTAGCAGTTACAGTAAGTTTCATCAACGTTCAGAGACTCTAGTCAATCATCAAAAGTAAAGGTTTCTTCTAGAAAACAGACATTCAATAGAAAAAAATATTTATTCCGTCTGAAGGCGAATAACACATTCAACGCTCATTCAATTTGCAAGAAAAAAGAAGTTCAAAGTGCAGTTGATAGTCATCACGGTTCAAGAGTGGGGCTATGGAACATCAAACGAACTCAACATTGTTGCTTCAAACCAGAAAAACATTTAAGTTCAATGAGCAAACATTTTAAATGAAGTTCATGTACAAAATTGAAGTGTCCTTTGCACAAAATTTCGAGTAAATAATTTGTCTACTCATAAAGACTTTCATTCAAGAATTATTCATTGATTGGAGGAAAACAAACAAAACTGAACATTTAGTTCTAAAAAATCATCAGCTACATGGGCAGTTGATAGTAATCACGATTCAAAAATGAGGCTAAGAGACATCACATGAAATTAAAAACGTTGAGACAAGCAGGAGAAGAGTAAATCTAAGTTCAGGAACCGGACAATTCATATGAAGATCCATAAGAAACCTACTTACGCTTCGGCCAAAACAAAAAAAAAACACCAAATCAGATTAGTAATTTTCATCAATATTCAGAGACTCTAGTCAATCATCACAAGTAAAGGTTTCTTCTGGAAAAACGACATTCAATAGAAGAAAATAACTATTCCATTCGAAAGCAAATAACACTTTCCACACTCATTCAATTTGCAAGAAAAAAAATCAGTTAAATGGGCAGTTGATAATCATCAGGGTTCAAGAGTGGGGCTAAGAA
Source organism: Symsagittifera roscoffensis (assembly GCF_963678635.1). NCBI lineage: Eukaryota > Metazoa > Xenacoelomorpha > Acoela > Convolutidae > Symsagittifera > Symsagittifera roscoffensis. The sequence goes on along the minus strand of NC_087064.1, from coordinate 37,502,285 downwards.
ACATCAAACGAACTCAACATTGTTGCTTCAAACCAGAAAAACATATAAGTTCAATGAGCAAACATTTTAAATGAAGTTCATGTTTAAAATTGAAGTGTCCTTTGCACATAATTTCGAGTAAATTTTTCGTCTACTCATAAAGACTTTCATTCAACAATTATTCATTGATTGGAACGAAACAAACAAAACTGAACATTTAGTTCTAAAAAATCATCAGCTACATGGGCAGTTGATAGTCATCACGATTCAAAAATGAGGCTAAGAGACATCACATGAAATAAAAAACGTTGAGACAACCAGGAGAAGAGTAAATCTAAGTTCAGGAATCGGACAATTCATAAGAAGATCACTAAGAAACCTACTTACGCTTCGGACAAAAGCAAAAAAAAACACCAAATCAGATTAATAATTTTCATCAATATTCAGAGACTTTAGTCAATCATCACAAGTAAAGGTTTCTTCTAGAAAACAGACATTCAATAGAAGAAAATATTTATTCCGTCTGAAGGCGAATAACACAATCAACGCTCATTCAATTTGCAAGAAAAAAGAAGTTCAAAGTGCAGTTGATAGTCATCACGGTTAAAGAGTGGGGCTATGGAACATCAAACGAACTCAACATTGTTGCTTCAAACCAGAAAAACATATAACTTCAACGAGCAAACATTTTATATGAAGTTCATGATCAAAATTGAAGTGTCCCCTGCACAAAATTTCAGTAAATATTTCGTCTAGTTGAAATACTTTCATTCAAAAAAATATTCATTAATTGGAACGAAACAAACAAAACTGAACATTTAGTTCTAAAAACTCATCAGCTAAATGGGCAGTTGATAGTCATCACGATTAAAAAATGAGGCTAAGAGACATCACATGAAATTAAAAACGTTGAGACAACCAGGAGAAAAGTAAGTCTAAGTTCAGGAATCAAACAATTCATGTGAAGATCACTAAGAAACCTACTTACGCTTGGAACAAAAACAAAAATAACATCAAATCAGATTAGTAAGTTTCATCAACGTTCAGAGACTCTAGTCGATCACCAAAAGTAAAGGTTTCTTCTAGAAAACAGACATTCAATAGAAGAAAATATTTATTCCGTCTGAAGGCGAATAACACAATCAACGTTCCTTCAATTTGCAAGAAAAAAGAAGTTCAGAGTGCAGTTGATAGTCATCACGGTTCAAGAGTGGGGCTATGGAACATCAAACAAAAAATAAATCTACTCATTAGACTTTCATCCAAAAAAATTTTCATTGATTGGAACGAAATGAACAAAACAGAACCAAAGTTCTACAAAAAAATTATTTCAATGGGCAGTTGATAGTCATCACGGTTCAAGAAAGGGGCTATGAAACATCAAACGAACTCAACATTGTTGCTTCAAACCAGAAAAACATTTAAGTTCAATGAGCAAACATTTTAAATGAAGTTCATGTACAAAATTGAAGTGTCCTTAGCACAAAATTTCGAGTAAATAATTTTCCTACTCAAAAGACTTTAATTCAAAAAATTATTCATTGATTGGAACGAAACAAACAAAACAGAACATTAGGTTCAAAAAAATCATCAGCGAAATGGGCAGTTGATAGTCATCATGATTCAAAAATGAGGCTAAGAGACATCACATGAAATTAAATTCGTTGAGACAACCAGGAGAAAAGTAAATCCAAGTTCAGGAATCGGAAAAATCATGTGAAGATCACTAAGAGACCTACTTAAACTTGGGACAAAAAAAACATCAAATCAGATTCATAAGTTTCATCAATGTTCAGAGACTCTAGTCAACCATCACAAGTAAAGGTTTCTTCTGGAAAACCGACATTCATTAGAGGAAAGTAACTGTTCCGTCTGAAAGCAAACAACACATTCAACGCTCATTCAATTTGTAAGAAAAAAGAAGTTAAAAGTGCAGTTGGTAGTCATCACGGTTCAAAAGTGGGGCTATCGAAGATCAAACAAAAAATAATTCTTCTACTCATTAGACTTTCATCCAAAAAACTTTTCATTGATTGGAACGAAATAAACAAAACAGAACCAAAGTTCTACAAAAAAAAATATTTAAATGGGCAGTTAATAGTCATCACGGTTCAAGAGTGAGGCTATGGAACATCAAAGGAACTTAATATTGTTGCTTCAAACCAGAAAAAGATTATAATTTCAATGATCAAACAATTTAAATGAAGTCCATGAACACAACTGAAGTGTACTTTGCACAAAATTTCGAGTAAAATTTCGTCTGCTCAAAAGACGTTCATTCAAAAAATTATTCATTGTTGGAACGAAACAAACAAAATTGAACATTTAGTTCTAAGAAATCATCAGCTAAATGGGCAGTTGATAGTCATCACGATTCAAAAATGAGGCTAAGGGACATCACATGAAATTAAATTCGTTGAGACAACCAGGAGAAGAGTAAATCCAAGTTCAGGAATCGGACAATTCATAAGAAGATCACTAAGAAACCTACTTACACTTGGGACAAAAACAAAAAAAAACATCAAATCAGATTCATAAGTTTCATCAATGTTCAGAGACTCTAGTCAATCATCACAAGTAAAGGTTTCTTCTGGAAAACCGACATTCAATAGAGGAAAATAACTAGTCCGTCTGAAAGCAAATTACACATTCAACACTCATTCAATTTCCAAGAAAACAGAAGTTAACTGTGCAGTTGATAGTCATCACGGTTCAACAGTGGGCCTATCAAACATCAAACAAAAAAGAAGTCTTCTACTCATTAGACTTTCATCCAAAAAATTTTTAATTGATTGAACGAAATAAACAAAACAGAAGCAAAGTTCTACAAAAAATTCTTTGAATGGGCAGTTGATATGCATCACGGTTCAAGAGTGAGGCTATGGAACATCGAACGAACTTAACATTGTTGCTTCAAACCAAAAAAGATTATAATTTCAAGGATCAAACATTTTAAATGAAGTCCATGCACACAATTGAAGTGTACTTTGCACAAAATTTCGAGTAAATTTTCGTCTACTCAAAAGACTTTCATTCAAAAAATTATTCATTGTTGGAACGAAACAAACAAAATTGAACATTTAGTTCTAAAAAATCATCAGCTAAATGGGCAGTTGATAGTCATCACGATTCAAAAATGAGGCTACGGGACATCACATGAAATTAAATTCGTTGAGACAACCAGGAGAAGAGTAAATCCAAGTTCAGGAATCGGACAATTCATGTGAAGATCACTAAGAAACCTACTTACACTTGGGACAAAAACAAAGAAAAACATCAAATCAGATTCATAAGTTTCATCAATGTTCAGAGACTCTAGTCAATCATCACAAGTAAAGGTTTCTTCTGGAAAACCGACATTCAATAGAGGAAAATAGCTAGTCCGTCTGAAAGCAAATAACACATTCAACACTCATTCAACTTCCAAGAAAACAGAAGTTAAATGTGCAGTTGATAGTCATCACGGTTCAACAGTGGGCCTATCGAACATCAAACAAAAAATAAAACTTCTACTCATTAGACTTTCATCCAAAATTTTTTTAATTGATTGAACGAAATGAACAAAACAGAAGCAAAGTTCTACAAAAAATTATTTGAATGGGCAGTTGATAGTCATCACGGTTCAAGAGTGAGGCTATGGAACATCGAACGAACTTAACATTGTTGCTTCAAACCAGAAAAAGATTATAATTTCAAGGATCAAACATTTTAAATGAAGTCTATGCACACAATTGAAGTGTACTTTGCACAAAATTTCGAGTAAATTTTCGTCTACTCAAAAAACTTCCATTCAAAAAATTCTTCCTTGATTGGAAGGAAACATACAAAACTGAACATTTAGTTCTAAAAAATCATCAGTTAAATGGGCAGTTGATAGTCATCACGATTCGAAAATGAGGCTAAGAGACGTCACATGAAATTAAAAACGTTGAGACAACCAGGAGAAGAGTAAATCCAAGTTCAGGATTCGGACAATTCATATGAAGATCACTAAGAAACCTACTCACGCTTGGGACAAAAACAAAAAAACATCAAATCAGATTAATAAGTTTCATCAATGTTCAGAGACTCCAGTCAATCATCACAAGTAAAAGTTTCTTCTGGAAAACCGACATTCAATAGAGGAAAATAACTATTCCGTCTGAAAGCAAATAACACATTCAAAACTCAATCAATTTGCAAGAAAAAAAGAAGTTAAATGTGCAGTTGATAGTCATCACGGTTCAACAGTGGGACTAACGAACATCAAACAAAAAATAAGTCTTCTACTCATTAGACTTTCTTTCAAAAAATTTTTCATTGATTTGAACCAAACAAACAAAACAGAAGCAAAGTTCTACAAATAAAGTATTTAAATGGGCAGTTGATAGTAATCACGGTTCAAGAGTTAGGCTATGGAACATCAAAGGAACTTAATATTGTTGCTTCAAACCAGAAAAACATATAAATTCAATGAGCAAACATTTTAAATGAAGTTCATCTACAAAACTGAAGTGTCCTTTGCACAAACTTTCGAGTAAAAATTTCGTCTACTCAAAAGACTTTCATTCAAAAGATTATTCATTGATTGGAACGAAACAAACAAAACTGAACATTTAGTTCTAAGAACTCATCAGCTAAATGGGCAGTTGATAGTCATCACGATTCAAAAATGAGGCAAAGAGACATCACATGAAATTTAAAACGTTGAGACAACCAGGAGAAGAGTAAATCTAAGTTCAGGAATTGGAAAATTCATATGAAGATCACTACGAAACCTACTTACGCTTGGGAACAAAAACAAAAAAAAAACATCAAATCAGATTAATAAGTTTCATCAATGTTCAGAGACTCTAGTCAATCATCACAAGTAAAGGTTTGTTCTGGAAAACCGACATTCAATAGAGGAAAATAACTATTCCGTCTGAAAGCAAATAACACATTCAACACTCATTCAATTTGCAAGAAAAAAGAAGTTAAATGTGCAGTTGATAGTCATCACGGTTCAACAGTCCGGCTAACGAACATCAAACAAAAAATAAGTCTTCTACTCATTAGACTTTCATCCAAAAAATTTTTCATTGATTGGAACGAAACAAACAAAACAGAACCAAAGTTCTACAAAAAAATATTTAAATGGGCAGTTGATAGTCATCACGGTTCAAGAGTGAGGCTATGGAACATCAAAGGAACTTAATATTGTTGCTTCAAACCAGAAAAAGATTATAATTTCAAGGATCAAACAATTTAAATGAAGTCCATGAACACAACTGAAGTGTACTTTGCACAAAATTCCGAGTAAAATTTCGTCTGCTCAAAAGACGTTCATTCAAAAAACTATTCATTGTTGGAACGAAACAAACAAAATTGAACATTTAGTTCTAAAAAATCATCAGCTAAATGGGCAGTTGATAGTCATCACGATTCAAAAATGAGGCTAAGAGACATCACATGAAATTAAATTCGTTGAGACAACCAGGAGAAGAGTAAATCCAAGTTCACGAATCGGACAATTCATGTGAAGATCACTAAAAAACTTACTTACACTTGGGACAAAAACAAAAAAAAACATCAAATCAGATTCATAAGTTTCATCAATGTTCAGAGACTCTAGTCAATCATCACAAGTAAACCGACATTCAATAGAGGAAAATAGCTAGTCCTTCTGAAAGCAAATAACAAATTCAACACTCATTCAATTTCCAAGAAAACAGAAGTTAAATGTGCAGTTGATAGTCATCACGGTTCAACAGTGGGCCTATCAAACATCAAACAAAAAAGAAGTCTTCTACTCATTAGACTTTCATCCAAAATTTTTTTAATTGATTGAACGAAATAAACAAAACAGAAGCAAAGTTCTACAAAAAATTATTTGAATGGGCAGTTGATAGTCATCACGGTTCAAGAGTGAGGCTATGGAACATCGAACGAACTTAACATTGTTGCTTCAAACCAGAAAAAGATTATAATTTCAAGGATCAAACATTTTAAATGAAGTCCATGCACACAATTGAAGTGTACTTTGCACAAAATTTCGAGTAAATTTTCGTCTACTCAAAAGACTTTCATTCAATAAATTATTCATTGTTGGAACGAAACAAACAAAATTGAACATTTAGTTCTAAAAAATCATCAGCTAAATGGGCAGTTGATAGTCATCACGATTCAAAAATGAGGCTAAGGGACATCACATGAAATTAAATTCGTTGAGACAACCAGGATAAGAGTAAATCTAAGTTCAGGAATCGGACAATTCATATGAAGATCACTATGAAACCTTCTTACGCTTGGGACAAAAACAAAAAAAGAATCAAATCAGATTTAAAAGTTTCATCAATGTTCAGAGACTCTAGTCAATCATCACAAGTGAAGATTTCTTCTTCTGGAAAAGCGACATTCAATAGAGGGAAGTAACTATTCCGTCTGAAAGCAAATAACACATTCCACACTCATTCAATTTGCAAGAAAAAAAATAGTTTTTGCAAATAGTTTAATGTGCAGTTGATAGTCATCACGGTTCAACAGTGGGGCGATCAAAGATCAAAGGAAAAAAATTCTTCTACTCATTAGACTTTCATCCAAAAAAACTTATTAGAACGAAATAAGGAAAACAGAACCAAAGTTCTACAAAATAATTATATATATTATAAATAATTTAAAAAAATTAATAATTACTAATAAATATATATAATTATAATAACTTAACATTGTTGCTTCAAACCAGAAAAAGATTATAATTTCAAGGATCAAACAGTTTAAATGAAGTCCATGCACACAATTGAAGTGTACTTTGCACAAAATTTCGAGTAAATTTTCGTCTACTCAAAAGATTTTCATTAAAAAAAATATTCCTTGATTGGAACGAAACAAACAAAACTGAACATTTAGTTCTAAAAAATCATCAGCTAAATGGGCAGTTGATAGTCATCACGATTCAAAAATGAGGCAAAAAGACATCACATGAAATTAAAAACGTTGAGACAACCAGGAGAAGAGTAAATCTAAGTTCAGGAATTGGAAAATTCATATGAAGATCACTACGAAACCTACTTACGCTTGGGAACAAAAACAAAAAATCATCAAATCAGATTAATAAGTTTCATCAATGTTCAGAGACTCTAGTCAATCATCACAAGTGAAGATTTCTTCTTCTGGAAAACCGACATTCAATAGAGGAAAATAACTATTCCGTCTGAAAGCAAATAACACATTCAACACTCATTCAATTTGCAAGAAAAAAGAAGTTAAATGTGCAGTTGATAGTCATCACGGTTCAACAGTCCGGCTAACGAACATCAAACAAAAAATAAGTCTTCTACTCATTAGACTTTCATCCAAAAAATTTTTCCTTGATTGGAACGAAACAAACAAAACAGAACCAAAGTTCTACAAAAAAATATTTAAATGGGCAGTTGATAGTCATCACGGTTCAAGAGTGAGGCTATGGAACATCAAAGGAACTTAATATTGTTGCTTCAAACCAGAAAAAGATTATAATTTCAAGGATCAAACAATTTAAATGAAGTCCATGAACACAACTGAAGTGTACTTTGCACAAAATTCCGAGTAAAATTTCGTCTGCTCAAAAGACGTTCATTCAAAAAACTATTCATTGTTGGAACGAAACAAACAAAATTGAACATTTAGTTCTAAAAAATCATCAGCTAAATGGGCAGTTGATAGTCATCACGATTCAAAAATGAGGCTAAGAGACATCACATGAAATTAAATTCGTTGAGACAACCAGGAGAAGAGTAAATCCAAGTTCACGAATCGGACAATTCATGTGAAGATCACTAAAAAACTTACTTACACTTGGGACAAAAACAAAAAAAAAACATCAAATCAGATTCATAAGTTTCATCAATGTTCAGAGACTCTAGTCAATCATCACAAGTAAACCGACATTCAATAGAGGAAAATAGCTAGTCCTTCTGAAAGCAAATAACAAATTCAACACTCATTCAATTTCCAAGAAAACAGAAGTTAAATGTGCAGTTGATAGTCATCACGGTTCAACAGTGGGCCTATCAAACATCAAACAAAAAAGAAGTCTTCTACTCATTAGACTTTCATCCAAAAATTTTTTAATTGATTGAACGAAATAAACAAAACAGAAGCAAAGTTCTACAAAAAATTATTTGAATGGGCAGTTGATAGTCATCACGGTTCAAGAGTGAGGCTATGGAACATCGAACGAACTTAACATTGTTGCTTCAAACCAGAAAAAGATTATAATTTCAAGGATCAAACATTTTAAATGAAGTCCATGCACACAATTGAAGTGTACTTTGCACAAAATTTCGAGTAAATTTTCGTCTACTCAAAAGACTTTCATTCAATAAATTATTCAATGTTGGAACGAAACAAACAAAATTGAACATTTAGTTCTAAAAAATCATCAGCTAAATGGGCAGTTGATAGTCATCAAGACTCAAAAATGAGGCTAAGGGACATCACATGAAATTAAATTCGTTGAGACAACCAGGATAAGAGTAAATCTAAGTTCAGGAATCGGACAATTCATATGAAGATCACTATGAAACCTTCTTACGCTTGGGACAAAAACAAAAAAAGAATCAAATCAGATTTAAAAGTTTCATCAATGTTCAGAGACTCTAGTCAATCATCACAAGTGAAGATTTCTTCTTCTGGAAAAGCGACATTCAATAGAGGGAAATAACTATTCCGTCTGAAAGCAAATAACACATTCCACACTCATTCAATTTGCAAGAAAAAAAAGTTTTTGCAAATAGTTTAATGTGCAGTTGATAGTCATCACGGTTCAACAGTGGGGCGATCAAAGATCAAAGGAAAAAAATTCTTCTACTCATTAGACTTTCATCCAAAAAAACTTATTAGAACGAAATAAGGAAAACAGAACCAAAGTTCTACAAAATAATTATATATATTATAAATAATTTAAAAAAATTAATAATTACTAATAAATATATATAATTATAATAACTTAACATTGTTGCTTCAAACCAGAAAAAGATTATAATTTCAAGGATCAAACAGTTTAAATGAAGTCCATGCACACAATTGAAGTGTACTTTGCACAAAATTTCGAGTAAATTTTCGTCTACTCAAAAGATTTTCATTAAAAAAAATATTCCTTGATTGGAACGAAACAAACAAAACTGAACATTAAGTTCTAAAAAATCATCAGCTAAATGGGCAGTTGATAGTCATCACGATTCAAAAATGAGGCAAAAAGACATCACATGAAATTAAAAACGTTGAGACAACCAGGAGAAGAGTAAATCTAAGTTCAGGAATTGGAAAATTCATATGAAGATCACTACGAAACCTACTAACGCTTGGGAACAAAAACAAAAAATCATCAAATCAGATTAATAAGTTTCATCAATGTTCAGAGACTCTAGTCAATCATCACAAGTAAAGGTTTCTTCTGGAAAACCGACATTCATTAGAGGAAAGTAACTGTTCCGTCTGAAAGCAAACAACACATTCAACACTCACTCAATTTGCAAGAAAAAAGAAGTTAAATGTGCAGTTGATAGTCGTCACGGTTCAACAGTGCGGCTAACGAACATCAAACAAAAAATAAGTCTTCTACTCATTAGACTTTCATCCAAAAAATTTTTCATTGAATTGAACGAAATAAACAAAACAGAAGCAAAGTTCTACAAACAAGGTATTTAAATGGGCAGTTGATAGTCATCGCGGTTCAAGAGTTAGGCTATGGAACATCAAATGAACTGAACATTTTTGCTTCAAACCAGAAAAATTTATAAGTTCAAAGATCAAATATTTTAAATAAAGTTCATGTACAAAATTGAAGTGTCCTTTGCACAAAACTTCGAGACAATATTTCGTCCACTCAAAAAACTTTCATTCAAAAAATTATTCATTGATTTGAACAAAACAAACAAAACTGAACATTAAGTTTTAAGAAATCATCAGCTAAATGGGCAGTTGATAGTCATCACGATTCAAAAATGAGGCAAAAAGACATCACATGAAATTAAAAACGTTGAGACAACCAGGAGAAGAGTAAATCTAAGTTCAGGAATTGGAAAATTCATATGAAGATCACTACGAAACCTACTTACGCTTGGGAACAAAAACAAAAAAAACATCAAATCAGATTAATCAGTTTCATCAATGTTCAGAGACTCTAGTCAATCATCACAAGTAAAGGTTTCTTCTGGAAAACCGACATTCAATAGAGGAAAATAACTATTCCGTCTGAAAGCAAATAACACATTCAACACTCACTCAATTTGCAAGAAAAAAGAAGTTAAATGTGCAGTTGATAGTCATCGCGGTTCAAGAGTTAGGCTATGGAACATCAAATGAACTGAACATTTTTGCTTCAAACCAGAAAAATTTATAAGTTCAAAGATCAAACATTTTAAATAAAGTTCATGTACAAAATTGAAGTGTCCTTTGCACAAAACTTCGAGACAATATTTCGTCCACTCAAAAAACTTTCATTCAAAAAATTATTCATTGATTTGAACAAAACAAACAAAACTGAACATTAAGTTTTAAAAAATCATCAGCTAAATGGGCAGTTGATAGTCATCACGGTTCAAAAATGAGGCTAAGAGACATCACATGAAATTAAAAACGTTGAGACAACCAGGAGAAGAGTAAATCTATGTTCAGAAATCGGACAATTCATATGAAGATCACTGAGAAACCTACTTACGCTTTATACAAAGAAAAAAACACCAAATCAGATTAATAACTTTCATCAATGTTCAGAGACTAATCAATCATCACAAGTAAAGGTTTGTTCTGGTAAACAGACATTCAAAAGAGGAGAATAACTATTCCGTCTGAAATCAAATAACACATTCCACACTCATTCAATTTGCGAGAAAAAAGAATTTAAATGTTCAGTTGATAGTCATCACGGTTCAACAGTGGGGCTAAAGAACATCAAACAAAAAACAATTCTACTCATTAGGCTTTCAGCCAAAAAAATTTTCATTGATTGGAACGCAATAAACAAAACAGAAGCAAAGTTCAACAAAAAAATATTTAAATGGGCAGTTGATAGTCATCACGGTTCAAGAGTGAGACTATGGAACATCAAACGAACTTAACATTGTTGCTTCAAACCAGAAAAAAATTATAATTTCAAGGATCAAACATTTTAAATGAAGTTTTTCATGCACACAGTTGAAGTGTACTTTGCACAAAATTTCGAGTGAAATTCGTCTGCTCAATCTAAAAATTATTCATTGACTGGAACGAATTAAACAAAATTAAAAATTAAGTTCTAAGAAATCATCAACTAAATGGGCAGTTGATAGTCATCACGGTTCAAAAATGAGGCTAAGAGACATCACTTTAAATTAAAAACGTTGAGACAACCAGTAGAAGAGTAAATTAAATCTAAGTTCAGGAATCGGACAATTCATATGAAGATCACCAAGAAACCTACTTACGCTTTATACAAAGAAAAAAAACACCAAATCAGATTAATAATTTTCATCAATGTTCAGAGACTCTAATCAATCATCACAAGTAAAGGTTTCTTCTGGGAAACAGATATTCAATAGAGGAGAATAACTATTCCGTCTGAAAGCAAATAACACATTCCACACTCATACAATTTGCAAGAAAAAAAGTTAAATGTCCAGTTGATAGTCATCCCGGTTCAACAGTGGGGCTATCGAACATCAAACAAAAAATAATTCTTCTACTCATTACACTTTCATCCAAAACTTTTTCATTGATTGGAACGCAATAAACAAAACAGAAGCAAAGTTCAACAAAAAAATATTTAAATGGGCAGTTGATAGTCATCACGGTTCAAAAATGAGGCTAAGAGACATCACTTTAAATTAAAAACGTTGAGACAACCAGTAGAAGAGTAAATTAAATCTAAGTTCAGGAATCGGACAATTCATATGAAGATCACCAAGAAACCTACTTACGCTTTATACAAAGAAAAAAAACACCAAATCAGATTAATAATTTTCATCAATGTTCAGAGACTCTAATCAATCATCACAAGTAAAGGTTTCTTCTGGGAAACAGATATTCAATAGAGGAGAATAACTATTCCGTCTGAAAGCAAATAACACATTCCACACTCATACAATTTGCAAGAAAAAAAGTTAAATGTCCAGTTGATAGTCATCCCGGTTCAACAGTGGGGCTATCGAACATCAAACAAAAAATAATTCTTCTACTCATTACACTTTCATCCAAAACTTTTTCATTGATTGGAACGAAATAAACAAAACAGAAGCAAAGTTCTACAAAACATTTTTTTAAGTGGGCAGTTGATAGTCATCACGGTTCAGAGTGAGGCTATGGAACATCAAACGAACTTAACATTGTTGCTTCAAACCAGAAAAAATTTATAATTTCAAGGATCAAACGTTTTAAATTAAGTTCTTCATGCACACAATTGAAGTGTACTTTGCACAAAATTTCGAGTGAATTTTCGTCTACTCAAAAGACTTCCAATCAAAAAAATATTCATTGATTGGAACGAAACAAACAAAACTGAACATTTAGTTCTAAAAAATCATCATCTAAATGGGCAGTTGATAGTCATCACGATTCAAAAATGAGGCTAAGAGACATAACATGAAATTAAAAACGTTGAAACAACCAGAAGAGTAAATCTAAATTCAGGAATCGGACAATTCATATGAAGATCACTAAGAAACCTACTTAGGCTTTGGACAAAAAAACACCAAATCAGATTAATAATTTTCATCAATATTCAGAGACTCTAGTCAATCATCACAAGTAAAGGTTTCTTCTGGGAAAACGAAATTCAATAGAGGAAAATAACTATTCCGTCTGAAAGCAAATAACACTTTCCACACTCATTCAATTAGCAAGAAAACAAATCAGTTAAATGGGCAGTTGATAATCATCAGGGTTCATGAGTGGGGCTATGGAACATCAAACGAACTCAACATGCTTCAAACCAGAAAAACATAGAAGTTCAATGAGCAAACATTTTAAATAATGTTCATGTACAAAATTGAAATGTCCTTTGCACAAAACTTCGAGACAATATTTCGTCCACTCAAAAACTTTCATTCAAAAAATTATTCATTGATTTGAACAAAACAAACAAAACTGAACATTAAGTTTTAAAAAATCATCAGCTAAATGGGCAGTTGATAGTCATCACGGTTCGAAAAAGAGGCTAAGAGACATCACATGAAAATAAAAACGTTGAGAAAACCAGGAGAAGAGTAAATCCAAGTTCAGGAATCGGACAATTCATATGAAGATCACTACGAAACCTACTTACGCTTTATACAAAGAAAAAAAACATCAAGTCAGATTAATAACTTTCATCAATGTTGAATCCAGCCGGAAAAAAAGTATACAAATTAAATGATCAAACATTTTGAATGAAAATCATGTACAAAATCGGAATGAACATTGCACTAAATTGCGAGGAAAATTTTCTTCTACTGATAAACTTTCATTCAGAAAAAAATATTCATGGACAGAAAAAAAACTGAGCACTAAATTTAAAAAAATTTATTATTATTAAATCAATTAAATGGGCATTTGATAGTCATCAAGATTCAAAAGTGAGGCTATGGAACATCACTATCACTTGACATCGTTGATTCAAACCAGAAAAAGAAAGTTAAACATAAAAGAGGCCCTTATAAAGATCGCAAAAAAATCTCAACGACTACTTAGATTTTCAATCAAAAATTATTCATTTATTGAAACGAAACAAACAAACCTGAGGACTATATTTCTTTGAACATCATCAGTTAAATGAGCAGTTGACAGTCATCATGGTTCAAAAGTGAGGCTTTGGAACATCACGCGAAAAAACATCGTTGAATGCAGCCGGAAAAAAATGTACAAAAATTTAATGATCAAACAATTTGAATGAAAATCATGTACAAAATCGAAATAAACTTTTCACAAAATTGCGAGGAAAAAATTCTACTGAATCCTCTCATGCAAAAAAAAAATTATTAATCGACTGAAACAAAACCAAAGAAACTGAACACTGATTTTTAAAAAAACCATCAGATGAATGGGCAGACCATATTCATCACAATTCAAACCTAAGAAACATCACGTGAGCTTAGAACGTTGAGACAAGCAGGAGAAAATTGAAAAGAAAATTCAGGAATCAGACGACTCATATGAAGATCACTAAAAAATCTACTGACGCTTTGCACAAAAACGGAAGACCAGCAAGTCAACAGATAGCATTCCGACAAAAAAATCAACACAATCTGCACTCATTCGAGTTCCAACAAAAAAATCAATAAAATGGGCATTTGATAGTCATCAAGATTCAAAAGTGAGGCTATGGAACATCACTCCCACTTAACATCGTTGATTCAAACCAGAAAAAGAAAGTTAAACATAAAAGAGGCCCTTATAAAGATCGCAAAAAAATCTCAACGACTACTTAGATTTTCAATCAAAAATTATTCATTTATTGAAACGAAACAAACAAAACTGAGGACTATAATTCTTTGAAAATCATCAGTTAAATGAGCAGTTGACAGTCATCACGGTTCAAAAGTGAGGCTATGGAACATCACGCGAACAAACATCGTTGAATCCAGTCGGAAAAAAATGTATACAGATTTAATGATCAAACATTTTGAATGAAACTCATGTACAAAATCGAAATAAACTTTTCAAAAAACTGCGAGGAAAAAATTCTACTGAATCCTCTCATGCAAAAAAAAATATTAATCGACTGAGCGAAACCAAAGAATCTGAACATTGATTTTAAAAAACCATCAGATGAATGGGCAGACGATATCACAATTCAAACCTAAGAAACATCACGTGAGCTTAGAACGTTGAGACAAGCAGGAGAAAATTGAAAAGAAAATTCAGGAATCAAACGACTCATATGAAGATCACTACAAAATCTACTGACGCTTTGCACAAAAACGGAAGACCAGCAAGTCAACAGATAGCATTCCGACAAAAAATCAACACAATCTGCACTCATTCGAGTTCCAACAAAAAATTAATTAAATCGGCATTTGATAGTCATCAAGATTCAAAAGTGAGGCTATGGAACATCACTCCCACTTAACATCGTTGATTCAAACCAGAAAAAGAAAGTAAATTATAAAAGAGGCCCTTATAAAGATCGCAAAAAAATCTCAACGACTACTTAGAATTTCAATCAAAAATTATTCATTTATTGAAACGAAACAAACAAAACTGAGGACTATAATTCTTTGAAAATCATCAGTTAAATGAGTAGTTGACAGTCATCACGGTTCAAAAGTGAGGCTATGGAACATCACGCGAACAAACATCGTTGAATCCAGTCGGAAAAAATTGTATACAGATTTAATGATCAAACATTTTGAATGAAAATCATGTACAAAATCGAAATAAACTTTTCACAAAATTGCGAGGAAAAAATTCTACTGAATCCTCTCATGCAAAAAAAAATTATAAATCGACTCAAACAAAACCAAAGAAACTGAACACTGATTTTAAAAAAAACCATCAGATGAATGGGCAGACCATATTCATCACAATTCAAACCTAAGAAACATCACGTGAGCTTAGAACGTTGAGACAAGCAGGAGAAAATTAAAAAGAAAATTCAGGAATCAGACGACCCATATGAAGATCACTAAAAAATCTACTGACGCTTTGCACAAAAACGGAAGACCAGCAAGTCAACAGATAGCATTCCGACAAAAAAATCAACACAATCTGCACTCATTCGAGTTCCAACAAAAAAATCAATAAAATGGGCATTTGATAGTCATCAAGATTCAAAAGTGAGGCTATGGAACATCACTCCCACTTAACATCGTTGATTCAAACCAGAAAAAGAAAGTTAAACATAAAAGAGGCCCTTATAAAGATCGCAAAAAAATCTCAACGACTACTTAGATTTTCAATCAAAAATTATTCATTTATTGAAACGAAACAAACAAAACTGAGGACTATAATTCTTTGAAAATCATCAGTTAAATGAGCAGTTGACAGTCATCACGGTTCAAAAGTGAGGCTATGGAACATCACGCGAACAAACATTGTTGAATCCAGTCGGAAAAAAATGTATACAGATTTAATGATCAAACATTTTGAATGAAAATCATGTACAAAATCGAAATAAACTTTTCAAAAAACTGCGAGGAAAAAATTCTACTGAATCCTCTCATGCAAAAAAAAATATTAATCGACTGAGCGAAACCAAAGAATCTGAACATTGATTTTAAAAAACCATCAGATGAATGGGCAGACGATATCACAATTCAAACCTAAGAAACATCACGTGAGCTTAGAACGTTGAGACAAGCAGGGAAAAATTGAAATAAAAATTCAGGTATCAGACGATTCATATGGAGATCACTACGAAATCTACTGACGCTTTGCACAAAAACGAAAGAACAGCATGTCAACTGATAGCATTCCGACAAAAAAGCAACATATTTTGCACTCAATTGATTTCCAACAAAAAAATCACTTATATGGGCATTTGATAGTCATCAAGTTTAAAAAGTGAGGCTATGGAACATCACTCCCACATAACATCGTTGATTCAAACCAGAAAAAGAAAGTAAATTATGAAAGAGGCCCTTATAAAGATCGCAAAAAAAATCTCAACGACTACTTAGAATTTCAATCAAAAATTATTCATTTATTGAAACGAAACAAACAAAACTGAGGACTATAATTCTTTGAAAATCATCAGTTAAATGAGCAGTTGACAGTCATCACGGTTCAAAAGTGAGGCTATGGAACATCACGCGAACAAACATCGTTGAATCCAGTCGGAAAAAAATGTATACAGATTTAATGATCAAACATTTTGAATGAAAATCATGTACAAAATCGAAATAAACTTTTCAAAAAACTGCGAGGAAAAAATTCTACTGAATCCTCTCATGCAAAAAAAATTATTAATCGACTGAAACGAAACCAAAGAATCTGAACATTGATTTTAAAAAACCATCAGATGAATGGGCAGACGATATCACAATTCAAACCTAAGAAACATCACGTGAGCTTAGAACGTTGAGACAAGCAGGAGAAAATTGAAAAGAAAATTCAGGAATCAAACGACTCATATGAAGATCACTACAAAATCTACTGACGCTTTGCACAAAAACGGAAGACCAGCAAGTCAACAGATAGCATTACGACAAAAAATCAACACAATCTGCACTCATTCGAGTTCCAACAAAAAATCAATTAAATGGGCATTTGATAGTCATCAAGATTCAAAAGTGAGGCTATGGAACATCACTCCCACTTAACATCGTTGATTCAAACCAGAAAAAGAAAGTAAATTATAAAAGAGGCCCTTATAAAGATCGCAAAAAAAATCTCAACGACTACTTAGAATTTCAATCAAAAATTATTCATTTATTGAAACGAAACAAACAAAACTGAGGACTATAATTCTTTGAAAATCATCAGTTAAATGAGCAGTTGACAGTCATCACGTTTCAAAAGTGAGGCTATGGAACATCAACGCGAACAAACATCGTTGAATCCAGTCGGAAAAAAATGTATACAGATTTAATGATCAAACATTTTGAATGAAAATCATGTACAAAATCGAAATAAACTTTTCACAAAACTGCGAGGAAAAAACTCTACTGAATCCTCTCATGCAAAAAAAAATTATTAATCGACTGAAACGAAACCAAAGAATCTGAACATTGATTTTAAAAAACCATCAGATGAATGGGCAGACGATATCACAATTCAAACCTAAGAAACATCACGTGAGCTTAGAACGTTGAGACAAGCAGGAGAAAATTGAAAAGAAAATTCAGGAATCAAACGACTCATATGAAGATCACTACAAAATCTACTGACGCTTTGCACAAAAACGGAAGACCAGCAAGTCAACAGATAGCATTCCGACAAAAAAATCAACACAATCTGCACTCATTCGAGTTCCAACAAAAAAATCAATAAAATGGGCATTTGATAGTCATCAAGATTCAAAAGTGAGGCTATGGAACATCACTCCCACTTAACATCGTTGATTCAAACCAGAAAAAGAAAGTTAAACATAAAAGAGGCCCTTATAAAGATCGCAAAAAAATCTCAACGACTACTTAGATTTTCAATCAAAAATTATTCATTTATTGAAACGAAACAAACAAAACTGAGGACTATAATTCTTTGAAAATCATCAGTTAAATGAGCAGTTGACAGTCATCACGGTTCAAAAGTGAGGCTATGGAACATCACGCGAACAAACATCGTTGAATCCAGTCGGAAAAAATGTATACAGATTTAATGATCAAACATTTTGAATGAAAATCATGTACAAAATCGAAATAAACTTTTCAAAAAACTGCGAGGAAAAAATTCTACTGAATCCTCTCATGCAAAAAAAAACATTAATCGACTGAGCGAAACCAAAGAATCTGAACATTGATTTTAAAAAACCATCAGATGAATGGGCAGACGATATCACAATTCAAACCTAAGAAACATCACGTGAGCTTAGAACGTTGAGACAAGCAGGAGAAAATTGAAAAGAAAATTCAGGAATCAAACGACTCATATGAAGATCACTACAAAATCTACTGACGCTTTGCACAAAAACGGAAGACCAGCAAGTCAACAGATAGCATTACGACAAAAAGTCAACACAATCTGCACTCATTCGAGTTCCAACAAAAAATCAATTAAATGGGCATTTGATAGTCATCAAGATTCAAAAGTGAGGCTATGGAACATCACTCCCACTTAACATCGTTGATTCAAACCAGAAAAAGAAAGTAAATTATAAAAGAGGCCCTTATAAAGATCGCAAAAAAATCTCAACGACTACTTAGAATTTCAATCAAAAATTATTCATTTATTGAAACGAAACAAACAAAACTGAGGACTATAATTCTTTGAAAATCATCAGTTAAATGAGCAGTTGACAGTCATCACGTTTCAAAAGTGAGGCTATGGAACATCAACGCGAACAAACATCGTTGAATCCAGTCGGAAAAAAATGTATACAGATTTAATGATCAAACATTTTGAATGAAAATCATGTACAAAATCGAAATAAACTTTTCACAAAACTGCGAGGAAAAAACTCTACTGAATCCTCTCATGCAAAAAAAAATTATTAATCGACTGAAACGAAACCAAAGAATCTGAACATTGATTTTAAAAAACCATCAGATGAATGGGCAGACGATATCACAATTCAAACCTAAGAAACATCACGTGAGCTTAGAACGTTGAGACAAGCAGGAGAAAATTGAAAAGAAAATTCAGGAATCAAACGACTCATATGAAGATCACTACAAAATCTACTGACGCTTTGCACAAAAACGGAAGACCAGCAAGTCAACAGATAGCATTCCGACAAAAAATCAACACAATCTGCACTCATTCGAGTTCCAACAAAAAATCAATTAAATGGGCATTTGATAGTCATCAAGATTCAAAAGTGAGACTATGGAACATCACTACATCCCACTTAACATCGTTGATTCAAACCAGAAAAAGAAGGTAAATTATAAAAGAGGCCCTTATAAAGATCGCAAAAAAATCTCAACGACTACATAGACTTTCAATCAAAAATTATTCATTTATTGAAACGAAACCAACAAAACTAAGGACTATAATTCTTTGAAAATCATCAGTTAAATGAGCAGTTGACAGTCATCACGGTTCAAAAGTGAGGCTATGGAACATCACGCGAACAAACATCGTTGAATCCAGTCGGAAAAAAATGTATACAGATTTAATGATCAAACATTTTGAATGAAAATCATGTACAAAATCGAAATAAACTTTTCAAAAAACTGCGAGGAAAAAATTCTACTGAATCCTCTCATGCAAAAAAAAATATTAATCGACTGAGCGAAACCAAAGAATCTGAACATTGATTTTAAAAAACCATCAGATGAATGGGCAGACGATATCACAATTCAAACCTAAGAAACATCACGTGAGCTTAGAACGTTGAGACAAGCAGGAGAAAATTGAAAAGAAAATTCAGGAATCAAACGACTCATATGAAGATCACTACAAAATCTACTGACGCCTTGCACAAAAACGGAAGACCAGCAAGTCAACAGATAGCATTCCGACAAAAAATCAACACAATCTGCACTCATTCGAGTTCCAACAAAAAATCAATTAAATGGGCATTTGATAGTCATCAAGATTCAAAAGTGAGACTATGGAACATCACTCCCACTTAACATCGTTGATTCAAACCAGAAAAAGAACGTAAATTATAAAAGAGGCCCTTATAAAGATCGCAAAAAAATCTCAACGACTACTTAGATTTTCAATCAAAAATTATTCATTTATTGAAACGAAACAAACAAAACTGAGGACTATAATTCTTTAAAAATCATCAGTTAAATGAGCAGTTGACAGTCATCACGTTTCAAAAGTGAGGCTATGGAACATCACGCGAACAAACATCGTTGAATCCAGTCGGAAAAAAATGTATACAGATTTAATGATCAAACATTTTGAATGAAAATCATGTACAAAATCGAAATAAACTTTTCACAAAATTGCGAGGAAAAAATTCTACTGAATCCTCTCATGCAAAAAAAAATTATTAATCGACTGAAACGAAACCAAAGAATCTGAACATTGATTTTAAAAAACCATCAGATGAATGGGCAGACGATATCACAATTCAAACCTAAGAAACATCACGTGAGCTTAGAACGTTGAGACAAGCAGGAGAAAATTGAAAAGAAAATTCAGGAATCAAACGACTCATATGAAGATCACTACAAAATCTACTGACGCTTTGCACAAAAACGGAAGACCAGCAAGTCAATAGATAGCATTCCGACAAAAAATCAACACAATCTGCACTCATTCGAGTTCCAACAAAAAATCAATTAAATGGGCATTTGATAGTCATCAAGATTCAAAAGTGAGGCTATGGAACATCACTCCCACTTAACATCGTTGATTCAAACCAGAAAAAGAAAGTAAATTATAAAAGAGGCCCTTATAAAGATCGCAAAAAAATCTCAACGACTACTTAGAATTTCAATCAAAAATTATTCATTTATTGAAACGAAACAAACAAAACTGAGGACTATAATTCTTTGAAAATCATCAGTTAAATGAGCAGTTGACAGTCATCACGTTTCAAAAGTGAGGCTATGGAACATCAACGCGAACAAACATCGTTGAATCCAGTCGGAAAAAAATGTATACAGATTTAATGATCAAACATTTTGAATGAAAATCATGTACAAAATCGAAATAAACTTTTCACAAAACTGCGAGGAAAAAACTCTACTGAATCCTCTCATGCAAAAAAAAATTATTAATCGACTGAAACGAAACCAAAGAATCTGAACATTGATTTTAAAAAACCATCAGATGAATGGGCAGACGATATCACAATTCAAACCTAAGAAACATCACGTGAGCTTAGAACGTTGAGACAAGCAGGAGAAAATTGAAAAGAAAATTCAGGAATCAAACGACTCATATGAAGATCACTACAAAATCTACTGACGCTTTGCACAAAAACGGAAGACCAGCAAGTCAACAGATAGCATTCCGACAAAAAATCAACACAATCTGCACTCATTCGAGTTCCAACAAAAAATCAATTAAATGGGCATTTGATAGTCATCAAGATTCAAAAGTGAGACTATGGAACATCACTCCCACTTAACATCGTTGATTCAAACCAGAAAAAGAAGGTAAATTATAAAAGAGGCCCTTATAAAGATCGCAAAAAAATCTCAACGACTACATAGACTTTCAATCAAAAATTATTCATTTATTGAAACGAAACCAACAAAATTAAGGACTATAATTCTTTGAAAATCATCAGTTAAATGAGCAGTTGACAGTCATCGCGGTTCAAAAGTGAGGCTATGGAACATCACGCGAACAAACATCTTTGAATCCAGTCGGAAAAAAATGTATACAGATTTAATGATCAAACATTTTGAATGAAAATCATGTACAAAATCGAAATAAACTTTTCACAAAATTGCGAGGAAAAAATTCTACTGAATGCTCTCATGCAAAAAAAAATATTAATCGACTGAAACGAAACCAAAGAATCTGAACATTGATTTTAAAAAACCATCAGATGAATGGGCAGACGATATCACAATTCAAACCTAAGAAACATCACGTGAGCTTAGAACGTTGAGACAAGCAGGAGAAAATTGAAAAGAAAATTAAGGAATCAAACGACTCATATGAAGATCACTACAAAATCTACTGACGCTTTGCACAAAAACGGAAGACCAGCAAGTCAATAGATAGCATTCCGACAAAAAATCAACACAATCTTCTCATTCGAGTTCCAACAAAAAATCAATTAAATGGGCATTTGATAGTCATCAAGATTCAAAAGTGAGGCTATGGAACATCACTCCCACTTTACATCGGTGATTCAAACCAGAAAAAGAAGGTAAATTATAAAAGAGGCCCTTATAAAGATCGCAAAAAAATCTCAACGACTACATAGACTTTCAATCAAAAATTATTCATTTATTGAAACGAAACCAACAAAATTAAGGACTATAATTCTTTGAAAATCATCAGTTAAATGAGCAGTTGACAGTCATCACGGTTCAAAAGTGAGGCTATGGAACATCACGCGAACAAACATCTTTGAATCCAGTCGGAAAAAAATGTATACAGATTTAATGATCAAACATTTTGAATGAAAGTCATGTACAAAATCGAAATAAACTTTTCAAAAAACTGCGAGGAAAAAATTCTACTGAATCCTCTCATGCAAAAAAAAATATTAATCGACTGAGCGAAACCAAAGAATCTGAACATTGATTTTAAAAAACCATCAGATGAATGGGCAGACGATATCACACTTCAAACCTAAGAAACATCACGTGAGCTTAGAACGTTGAGACAAGCAGGAGAAAATTGAAAAGAAAATTCAGGAATCAAACGACTCATATGAAGATCACTACAAAATCTACTGACGCTTTGCACAAAAACGGAAGACCAGCAAGTCAACAGATAGCATTCCGACAAAAAATCAACACAATCTGCACTCATTCGAGTTCCAACAAAAAATCAATTAAATGGGCATTTGATAGTCATCAAGATTCAAAAGTGAGGCTATGGAACATCACTCCCACTTGACATCGTTGATTCAAACCAGAAAAAGAAAGTAAATTATAAAAGAGGCCCTTATAAAGATCGCAAAAAAATCTCAACGACTACTTAGAATTTGAATCAAAAATTATTCATTTATTGAAACGAAACAAACAAAACTGAGGACTATAATTCTTTGAAAATCATCAGTTAAATGAGCAGTTGACAGTCATCACGTTTCAAAAGTGAGGCTATGGAACATCAACGCGAACAAACATCGTTGAATCCAGTCGGAAAAAAATGTATACAGATTTAATGATCAAACATTTTGAATGAAAATCATGTACAAAATCGAAATAAACTTTTCACAAAACTGCGAGGAAAAAACTCTACTGAATCCTCTCATGCAAAAAAAATTATTAATCGACTGAAACGAAACCAAAGAATCTGAACATTGATTTTAAAAAACCATCAGATGAATGGGCAGACGATATCACAATTCAAACCTAAGAAACATCACGTGAGCTTAGAACGTTGAGACAAGCAGGAGAAAATTGAAAAGAAAATTAAGGAATCAAACGACTCATATGAAGATCACTACAAAATCTACTGACGCTTTGCACAAAAACGGAAGACCAGCAAGTCAATAGATAGCATTCCGACAAAAAATCAACACAATCTTCTCATTCGAGTTCCAACAAAAAATCAATTAAATGGGCATTTGATAGTCATCAAGATTCAAAAGTGAGACTATGGAACATCACTCCCACTTAACATCGTTGATTCAAACCAGAAAAAGAAAGTAAATTATAAAAGAGGCCCTTATAAAGATCGCAAAAAAATCTCAACGACTACTTAGATTTTCAATCAAAAATTATTCATTTATTGAAACGAAACAAACAAAACTGAGGACTATAATTCTTTAAAAATCATCAGTTAAATGAGCAGTTGACAGTCATCACGGTTCAAAAGTGAGGCTATGGAACATCACGCGAACAAACATCGTTGAATCCAGTCGGAAAAAAATGTATACAGATTTAATGATCAAACATTTTGAATGAAAATCATGTACAAAATCGAAATAAACTTTTCACAAAACTGCGAAAAAACTCTACTGAATCCTCTCATGCAAAAAAAATTATTAATCGACTGAAACGAAACCAAAGAATCTGAACATTGATTTAAAAAAACCATCAGATGAATGGGCAGACGATATCACAATTCAAACCTAAGAAACATCACGTGAGCTTAGAACGTTGAGACAAGCAGGAGAAAATTGAAAAGAAAATTCAGGAATCAAACGACTCATATGAAGATCACTACAAAATCTACTGACGCTTTGCACAAAAACGGAAGACCAGCAAGTCAACAGATAGCATTCCGACAAAAAATCAACACAATCTGCACTCATTCGAGTTCCAACAAAAAATCAATTAAATGGGCATTTGATAGTCATCAAGATTCAAAAGTGAGACTATGGAACATCACTCCCACTTAACATCGTTGATTCAAACCAGAAAAAGAAAGTAAATTATAAAAGAGGCCCTTATAAAGATCGCAAATAAATCTCAACGACTACTTAGATTTTCAATCAAAAATTATTCATTTATTGAAACGAAACAAACAAAACTGAGGACTATAATTCTTTAAAAATCATCAGTTAAATGAGCAGTTGACAGTCATCACGGTTCAAAAGTGAGGCTATGGAACATCACGCGAACAAACATCGTTGAATCCAGTCGGAAAAAAATGTATACAGATTTAATGATCAAACATTTTGAATGAAAATCATGTACAAAATCGAAATAAACTTTTCACAAAATTGCGAGGAAAAAATTCTACTGAATCCTCTCATGCAAAAAAAATTATTAATCGACTGAAACGAAACCAAAGAATCTGAACATTGATTTTAAAAAACCATCAGATGAATGGGCAGACGATATCACAATTCAAACCTAAGAAACATCACGTGAGCTTAGAACGTTGAGACAAGCAGGAGAAAATTGAAAAAAAAAATCCAGGAATCAAACGACTCATATGAAGATCACTGCAAAATCTACTGACGCTTTGCACAAAAACGGAAGACCAGCAAGTCAATAGATAGCATTCCGACAAAAAATCAACACAATCTGCACTCATTCGAGTTCCAACAAAAAATCAATTAAATGGGCATTTGATAGTCATCAAGATTCAAAAGTGAGGCTATGGAACATCACTCCCACTTAACATCGTTGATTCAAACCAGAAAAAGAAGGTAAATTATAAAAGAGGCCCTTATAAAGATCGCAAAAAAATCTCAACGACTACATAGACTTTCAATCAAAAATTATTCATTTATTGAAACGAAACCAACAAAACTAAGGACTATAATTCTTTGAAAATCATCAGTTAAATGAGCAGTTGACAGTCATCACGGTTCAAAAGTGAGGCTATGGAACATCACGCGAACAAACATCTTTGAATCCAGTCGGAAAAAAATGTATACAGATTTAATGATCAAACATTTTGAATGAAAGTCATGTACAAAATCGAAATAAACTTTTCACAAAATTGGGAGGAAAAAATTCTACTGAATCCTCTCATGCAAAAAAAAACAATTAATCGACTGAAACGAAACCGAAAAAACTGAACACTGATTTTAAAAAAAAACATCAGATGAATGGGCAGTCGATAGTCATCACAATTCAAACCTAAGAAACATCACTTGAGCTTAGAACGTTGAGACAAGCAGGAGAAAATTGAGAAGAAAATTCAGGAATCAGACGACTCATATGAAGATCACTACAAAATCTACTGACGCTTTGCACAAAAACGGAAGACCAGCAAGTCAACAGATAGCATTCCGACAAAAAATCAATACAATCTGCACTCATTCGAGTCCCAACAAAAAACCACTGAAATGGGCATTTGATAGTCATCAAGTTTCAAAAGTGAGGCTATGGAGCATCACGCCCAATTAACATCGTTGATTCAAACCAGAAAAAAACTAATTATAAAAGAGACCCTTATAAAGATCGCAAAAAAATCTCAATGACTTAGACTTTCATTCAAAAATTATTCATTTATTGAAACGAAACAGACAAAACTGAGAACTATATTTCTTCAGGTAAATGAGTAGTTGACAGTCATCACGGTTCAAAAGTGAGGCTGTAACATCACGCGAAAAAACATCGTTGAGTCCAGTCGGAAAATCACGTTTACAATTTTAATGATCAAACATTTTGAATGAAAATCATGTACAAAATCGAAATAAACTTTTCAGAAAAATGCGAGGAAAAAAATCTTCTACGAATTCTTCTCAAGCAAAAAAAAATTCATCGACTGAAACGGAACCAACAAAACTGAACACTGATTTTTTAAAAAAAATCATCATCATTTGAATGGGCAGTCGATAGTCATCACGACACAAAAGTGAGGCGAAGAAACATCACGTTAGCTTGAAAACGTTGAGACAAGCGGAAGCAAAGTAAAATTAAAATTCAGTAGTCATACGATTCGTATGAAGATCACTACGAAATCTACTGACACTTTGCACAAAAACGGAAGAACAGCAAGTCGACAGATAGCATTCCGACAAAAAAAACAACACATTCTGCACTCATTCGATTTCCAACAATAAAATCAATTAAATGGGCATTTGATAGTCATCAAGTTTCAAAAGCGAGGCTATGGAGCATCACGCCCATTTAACATCGTTGATTCAAACCAGAAAAAAAAAGTTGATTATAAAAGAGACCCTTATAAAGATCGCAAAAAAAATCTCAATGACTTAGACTTTCATTCAAAAATTATTCATTTATTGAAACGAAACAAACAAAACTGAGGACTATATTTCTTTGGAAAAGCATCAATCAAATGAGCAGTTGACAGTCATCACGGTTCAAAAGAGAGGCTATGGAACATCACGCGAAAAAAACATCGTTGAGTCCAGTCGGAAAAAAATGTATTCAAATTTAATGATCAAACATTTTGAATGAAAATCATGTACAAAATCGAAATAAACTTTTCAAAAAAATGCGAGGAAAAAATTCTTCTACGAATTCTTTTCATGCAAAAAAAAATCATCGACTGAAACGAAACCAACAAAACTGAACACTGATTTTTAAAAAATCATCAGATGAATGGGCAGACGATATTCATCACAATTCAAACCTAAGAAACATCACGTGAGCTTAGAAACCTTGAGACAAGCAGGAGAAAAATGAAAAAAAAATTCAGGAATCAGACGATTCATATGAAGATCACTACGAAATCTACTGACGCTTTGCACAAAAACGGAAGAACAGCAAGTCAACAGATAGCATTCCGACAAAAAAATCAACACATTCCGCACTCATTCGATTTCCAACAACAAATCACTTAAATGGGCATTTGATAGTCATCAAGTTTCAAAAGTGAGGCTATGGAACATCACGCCCAATTAACATCGTTGATTCAAACCAGAAAAAAAAAGTTAATTATAAAAGAGACCCTTATAAAGATCGCAAAAAAAATCTCAATGACTTAGACTTTCATTCAAAAATTATTCATTTATTGAAACGAAACAAACAAAACTGAGGACTATATTTCTTTGGAAAAGCATCAGTCAAATGAGCAGTTGACAGTCATCACGGTTCAAAAGAGAGGCTATGGAACATCACGCGAAAAAAACATCGTTGAGTCCAGTCGGAAAAAAATGTATACAAATTTAATGATCAAACATTTTGAATGAAAATCATGTACAAAATCGAAATAAACTTTTCAGAAAAATGCGAGGAAAAAATTCTTCTACGAATTCTTTTCATGCAAAAAAAAATTCATCGACTGAAACGAAACCAACAAAACTGAACACTGATTTTTAAAAAATCATCAGATGAATGGGCAGACGATATTCATCACAATTCAAACCTAAGAAACATCACGTGAGCTTAGAAACCTTGAGACAAGCAGGAGAAAAATGAAAAAAAAATTCAGGAATCAGACGATTCATATGAAGATCACTACGAAATCTACTGACGCTTTGCACAAAAACGGAAGAACAGCAAGTCAACAGATAGCATTCCGACAAAAAAATCAACACATTCCGCACTCATTCGATTTCCAACAACAAATCACTTAAATGGGCATTTGATAGTCATCAAGTTTCAAAAGTGAGGCTATGGAACATCACGCCCACTTAAAATCGTTGATTCAAACCAGAAAAAAAATAGTTTATTATAAAAGAGGCCCTTATAAAGATCGCAATGAAAAATCTCAACGACTACTTAGACTTTCAATCAAAAATTATTCATTTATTGAAACGAAACAAACAAACCTGAGGACTATATTTCTTTGAACATCATCAGTTAAATGAGCAGTTGACAGTCATCATGGTTCAAAAGTGAGGCTATGGAACATCACGCGAAAAATTATCGTTGAATCCAGCCGGAAAAAAAGTATACTGATTTAATGATCAAACATTTTGAATGAAAAGCATGTACAAAATCGAACAACTTTTACCAAAAATTGCGAGGAAAAGTTCTTCTACTGAATCTTCTCATGCAAAAAAAAACATTTGTCGACTGAAACGAAACCAACAAAACGGAACACTGACTTTTAAAAAAATTATCAGATGAATGGGCAGGCGATTTTCATCACAATTCAAACCTAAGAAACAACACGTGAGCTTAGAACGTTGAGACAAGCAGGAGAAAATTGAGAAGAAAATTCAGGAATTAGACGACTCATATGAAGATCACTACAAAATCTACTGACGCTTTGCACAAAAACGGAAGACCAGCAAGTCAACAGATAGCATTTCGACAAAAAAATCAACACATTCCGCACTCAGTCGATTTCCAACAACAAATCACTTAAATGGGCATTTGATAGTCATCAAGTTTCAAAAGTGAGGCTATGGAACATCACGCCCAATTAACATCGTTGATTCAAACCAGAAAAAAAACTAATTATAAAAGAGACCCTTATAAAGATCGCAAAAAAAATCTCAATGACTTAGACTTTCATTCAAAAATTATTCATTTATTGAAACGAAACAGACAAAACTGAGAACTATAATTCTTCAGGTAAATGAGTAGTTGACAGTCATCACGGTTCAAAAGTGAGGCTGTAACATCACGCGAAAAAACATCGTTGAGTCCAGTCGGAAAAAACGTTTACAATTTTAATGATCAAACATTTTGAATGAAAATCATGTACAAAATCGAATTAAACTATTCAGAAAAATGCGAGGAAAAAAATCTTCTACGAATTCTTCTCAAGCAAAAACAAATTCATCGACTGAAACGGAACCAACAAAACTGAACACTGATTTTTAAAAAAAAATCATCATCATTTGAATGGGCAGTCGATAGTCATCACGACACAAAAGTGAGGCGAAGAAACATCACGTTAGCTTGAAAACGTTGAGACAAGCGGGAGAAAAGTAAAATTAAAATTCAGGAGTCATACGATTCGTATGAAGATCACTACGAAATCTACTGACACTTTGCACAAAAACGGAAGAACAGCAAGTCGACAGATAGCATTCCGAAAAAAAAAAACAAATCCTGCACTCATTCGATTTCCAACAATAAAATCAATTAAATGGGCATTTGATAGTCATCAAGTTTCAAAAGCGAGGCTATGGAGCATCACGCCCAATTAACATCGTTGATTCAACCCAGAAAAAAAAGTTAATTATAAAAGAGACCCTTATAAAGATCGCAAAAAAAATCTCAATGACTTAGACTTTCATTCAAAAATTATTCATTTATTGAAACGAAACAAACAAAACTGAGGACTATATTTCTTTGGAAAAGCATCAGTCAAATGAGCAGTTGACAGTCATCACGGTTCAAAAGAGATGCTATGGAACATCACGCGAAAAAAACATCGTTGAGTCCAGTCGGAAAAAAATGTATACAAATTTAATGATCAAACATTTTGAATGAAAATCATGTACAAAATCGAAATAAACTTTTCAGAAAAATGCGAGGAAAAAATTCTTCTACGAATTCTTTTCATGCAAAAAAAAAAATTCATCGACTGAAACGAAACCAACAAAACTGAACACTGATTTTTAAAAAATCATCAGATGAATGGGCAGACGATATTCATCACAATTCAAACCTAAGAAACATCACGTGAGCTTAGAAACCTTGAGACAAGCAGGAGAAAATGAAAAAAAAATTCAGGAATCAGACGATTCATATGAAGATCACTACGAAATCTACTGACGCTTTGCACAAAAACGGAAGAACAGCAAGTCAACAGATAGCATTCCGACAAAAAAATCAACACATTCCGCACTCATTCGATTTCCAACAACAAATCACTTAAATGGGCATTTGATAGTCATCAAGTTTCAAAAGTGAGGCTATGGAACATCACGCCCACTTAAAATTGTTGATTCAAACCAGAAAAAAAATAGTTTATTATAAAAGAGGCCCTTATAAAGATCGCAATGAAAAATCTCAACGACTACTTAGACTTTCAATCAAAAATTATTCATTTATTGAAACGAAACAAACAAACCTGAGGACTATATTTCTTTGAACATCATCAGTTAAATGTGCAGTTGACAGTCATCACGGTTCAAAAGTGAGGCTATGGAACATCACGCGAAAAATTATCGTTGAATCCAGCCGGAAAAAAAGTATACTGATTTAATGATCAAACTTTTTGAATGAAAAGCATGTACAAAATCGAACTTTTAACAAAATTGCGAGGAAAAGTTCTTCTACTGAATCTTCTCATGCAAAAAAAAAAACATTTATCGACTGAAACGAAACCAACAAAACGGAACACTGACTTTTAAAAAAATTATCAGATGAATGGGCAGGCGATTTTCATCACAATTCAAACCTAAGAAACAACACGTGAGCTTAGAACGTTGAGACAAGCAGGAGAAAATTGAGAAGAAAATTCAGGAATCAGACGACTCATATGAAGATCACTACAAAATCTACTGACGCTTTGCACAAAAACGGAAGACCAGCAAGTCAACAGATAGCATTTCGACAAAAAATCAACACATTCCGCACTCAGTCGATTTCCAACAACAAATCACTTAAATGGGCATTTGATAGTCATCAAGTTTCAAAAGTGAGGCTATGGAACATCAGTCCCACTTAACATCGTCGATTCAAACCAGAAAAAAAAAGTTAATTATAAAAGAGGCCCTTATAAAGATCGCAAAAAAAATCTCAACGACTACTTAGACTTTCATTCAAAAATTATCCAATTATTGAAACTAAACAAACAAAACTGATGACTATATTTCTGTGAAAAATCATCAGTCAAATGAGTAGTTGACAGTCATCACGGCTCGAAAGTGAGGCTATGGAACATCACGCGAAAACATATTGTTGAATCCAGCCGGAAAAAAAAGTATACAAATTAAATGATCAAACATTTTGAATGAAAATCATGTACAAAATCGGAATGAACATTGCACCAAATTGCGAGGAAACATTTCTTCTACTGATTAGACTTTTATTCAGAAAAAAAATATTCATGAACAGAAAAAAAGTGAGCACTAGATTAAAAAAAAATCATCAGTTAAATGAGCAGTTGACAGTCATCATGGTTCAAAAGTGAGGCTATGGAACATCACGCGAAAAAACATCGTTGAATGCAGCCGGCAAAAAATGTACACAAATTAAATGATCAAATAATTTGAATGAAATCATGTACAAAATCGAAATAAACTTTTCACAAAATTGCGAGGAAAAAATTCTACTGATTCCTCTCATGCAAAAAAAATTATTTATCGACTGAAACGAAACCAACAAAACTGATCACTGATTTTAAAAAAAACATCAGATGAATGAGCAGATGATATTCATCACAATTCAAACCTAAGAAACATCACGTGAGCTCAGAAACGTTGAGACAAGCAGGGACGAAAGAACAGCAAGTCAACAGATAGCATTCCGACAAAAAAAATCAACACATTCTGCACTCATTCGATTTCCAACAAAAAATCACTTAAATGGGCATTTGATAGTCATCAAGTTTCAAACGTGAGGCTATGGAACATCACGCTCACTTAACATCGTTGATTGAAACCAGAAAAAAAAGTTAATTATAAAAGAGGCCCTTATAAAGATTGCAACAAGAAATCTCTACGACTACTTAGACTTTCATTCAAAAATTATTCATTTATTGAAACGAAACAAACAAAACTGAGGACTATATTTCTTTGAAAATCATCAATTAAATGAGTTAAATGAATAGTTGACAGTCATCACGGTTCAAAAGTGAGGCTATGGAACATCACGCGAACAAAGATCGTTGAATCCAGTCGGAAAAAATTGTATACAGATTTAATGATCAAACATTTTGAATGAAAATCATGTACAAAATCGAAATAAACTTTTCACAAAATTGCGAGGAAAAAATTCTACTGAATCCTCTCATGCAAAAAAAAATTATTAATCGACTGAAACAAAACCAAAGAAACTGAACACTGATTTTAAAAAAAACCATCAGATGAATGGGCAGACGATATTCATCACATTTCAAACCTAAGAAACATCACGTGAGCTTAGAACGTTGAGACAAGCAGGAGAAAATTGAAAAGAAAATTCAGGAATCAGACAACTCATATGAAGATCACTACAAAATCTACTGACGCTTTGCACAAAAACGGAAGACCAGCAAGTCAACAGATAGCATTCCGAAAAAAAATCAACACAATCTGCACTCATTCGAGTTCCAACAAAAAATCAATAAAATGGGCATTTGATAGTCATCAAGATTCAAAAGTGAGGCTATGGAACATCACTCCCACTTAACATCGTTGATTCAAACCAGAAAAAGAAAGTTAAACATAAAAGAGGCCCTTATAAAGATCGCAAAAAAAATCTCAACGACTACTTAGACTTTCAATCAAAAATTATTCATTTATTGAAACGAAACAAACAAAACTGAGGACTATAATTCTTTGAAAATCATCAGTTAAATGAGCAGTTGACAGTCATCACGGTTCAAAAGTGAGGCTATGGAACATCACGCGAACAAACATCGTTGAATCCAGCCGGAAAAAAATGTATACAGATTTAATGATCAAACGTTTTGAATGAAAATCATGTACAAAATCGAAATAAACTTTTCACAAAATTGCGAGGAAAAAATTCTACTGAATCCTCTCATGCAAAAAAATTATTAATCGACTGAAACGAAACCAAAGAATCTGAACACTGATTTTAAAAAACCATCAGATGAATGGGCAGACGATATTCATCACAATTCAAACCTAAGACACATCACGTGAGCTTAGAAAGTTGAGACAAGCAGGAGAAAATTGAAAAGAAAATTCAGGAATCAAACGACTCATATGAAGATCACTACAAAATCTACTGACGCTTTGCACAAAAACGGAATACCAGCAAGTCAACAGATAGCATTCCGACAAAAAATCAACACAATCTGCACTCATTCGAGTTCCAACAAAAAATCAATTAAATGGGCATTTGATAGTCATCAAGATTCAAAAGTGAGGCTATGGAACATCACTCCCACTTAACATCGTTGATTCAAACCATAAAAAGAAAGTTAATTATAAAAGAGGCCCTCATAAAGATCGCAAAAAAATCTCAACGACTACTTAGACTTTCAATCAAAAATTATTCATTTATTGAAACGAAACAAACAAAACTCAGGACTATAATTCTTTGAACATCATCAGTTACATGAGCAGTTGACAGTCATCACTGTTCAAAAGTGAGGCTATGGAACATCACGCGAACAAACATCTTTGAATCCAATCGGAAAAAAGTGTATACAGATTTAATGATCAAACATTTTGAATGAAAATCATGTACAAAATCGAAATAAACTTTTCAGAAAAATGCGAGGAAAAAATTCTTCTACGAATTCTTTTCATGCAAAAAAAAATTATCGACTGAAACGAAACCAACAAAACTGAACACTGATTTTTAAAAAATCATCAGATGAATGGGCAGACGACATTCATCACAATTCAAACCTAAGAAACATCACGTGAGCTTAGAACGTTGAGACAAGCAGGAGAAAATTGAAAAGAAAATTCAGGAATCAAACGACTCATATGAAGATCACTACAAAATCTACTGACGCTTTGCATAAAAACGGAAGACCAGCAAGTCAACAGATAGCATTCCGACAAAAAATCAACACAATCTGCACTCATTCGAGTTCCAACAAAAAATCAATTAAATGGGCATTTGATAGTCATCAAGATTCAAAAGTGAGGCTATGGAACATCACTCACACTTAACATCGTTGATTCAAACCAGAAAAAGAAAGTTAATTATAAAAGAGGCCCTTATAAAGATCGCAAAAAAATCTCAACGACTACTTAGACTTTCAATCAAAAATTATTCTTTTATTGAAACGAAACAAACAAAACTGAGGACTATAATTCTTTGAAAATCATCAGTTAAATGAGCAGTTGACAGTCATCACTGTTCAAAAGTGAGGCTATGGAACATCGCGCGAACAAACATCTTTGAATCCAGTCGGAAAAAAATGTATACAGATTTAATGATCAAACATTTTGAATGGAAATCATGTACAAAATCGAAATAAACTTTTCACAAAATTGCGAGGAAAAAATTCTACTGAATCCTCTCATGCAAAAAAAAAAATATTAATCGACTGAAACGAAACCGAAAAAACTGAACACTGATTTTAAAAAAAACATCAGATGAATGGGCAGTCGATAGTCATCACAATTCAAACCTAAGAAACATCACGTGAGCTTAGAACGTTGAGACAAGCAGGAGAAAATTGAGAAGAAAATTCAGGAATCAGACGACTCATATGAAGATCACTACAAAATCTACTGACTCTTTGCACAAAAACAGAAGACCAGCAAGTCAACAGATAGCATTCCGACAAAAAAATCAATACAATCTGCACTCATTCGAGTCCCAACAAAAAATCACTTAAATGGGCATTTGATAGTCATCAAGTTTCAAAAGTGAGGCTATGGAGCATCACGCCCAATTAGCATCGTTGATTCAAACCAGAAAAAAACTAATTATAAAAGAGACCCTTATAAAGATCGCAAAAAAAAATCTCAATGACTTAGACTTTCATTCAAAAATTATTCATTTATTGAAACGAAACAGACAAAACTGAGGACTATATTTCTTTGGAAAAGCATCAGTTAAATGAGCAGTTGACAGTCATCACGGTTCAAAAGTGAGGCTATGTAACATCACGCGAAAAAACATCGTTGAGTCCAATCGGAAAAAAACGTTTACAAATTTAATGATCAAACATTTTGAATGAAAATCATGTACAAAATCGAAATCAACTTTTCAGAAAAATGCGAGGAAAAAAATCTTCTACGAATTCTTTTCATGCAAAAAAAAATTCATCGACTGAAACGAAACCAACAAAACTGAACACTGATTTTTTAAAAAAAAAATCATCATTTGAATGGGCAGTCGATAGTCATCACGATACAAAAGTGAGGCGAAGAAACATCACGTTAGCTTGAAAACGTTGAGACAAGCGGGAAAAAAGTAAAATTAAAATTCAGGAGTCATACGATTCGTATGAAGATCACTACGAAATCTACTGACACTTTGCACAAAAACGGAAGAACAGCAAGTCGACAGATAGCATTCCGACAAAAAAAAAACAACACATTCTGCACTCATTCGATTTCCAACAAAAAATCACTTAAATGGGCATTTGATAGTCATCAAGTTTCAAAAGTGAGGCTATGGAGCATCACGCCCAATTAACATCGTTGATTCAAACCAGAAAAAAAAAGTTAATTATAACAGAGACCCTTATAAAGATCGCAAAAAAAATCTCAATGACTTAGACTTTCATTCAAAAATTATTCATTTATTGAAACGAAACAAACAAAACTGAGGACTATATTTCTTTGAAAAATCATCAATTAAATGAGCAGTTGACAGTCATCACGTTTCAAAATTGGCTAAGAAACAGCACGCGAAAATCAAATCGTTGATTCCAAACAAAAAAAAGTGCACAAACCTATTTATTAAATATTTTAAATGCAAATCATGTACAACATCGAAGTGAACTTTGCACAAAATTGCGAGGAAATATTTTTTCTACTGATTAGACTTTCATGCGAAAAAAAATATTCATCGACAGAAAAAAAACTGAACCCTAAAATTTAAAAAATCATGATTTGAATGGGCAGTCGATAGTCATCACGATCCAAATATGAGGCGAAGAAACATCATGGGCAGTCGATAGTAATCACGATTCAAAAATGAGGCGAAGAAACATCATATTATGAAACCAATAAAATTAACACTGAATTTGAAAAATCATCATATGAATGGGCAGACAATATTCATCACCATTCAAACCTAAGAAACATCACGTGAGCTTAGAAACGTTGAGACAAGCAGGATAAAAGTAAAATTAAAATTAAGGAGTCAGAAGATTCATGTGAAGATCACTACGAAATCTACTGACGCTTTTCACAAAAACGAAAGAACAGCAAGTCAACAGATAGTATTCCGACAAAAAAATCAAGACATTCTGCACTCATTCGATTTCCAACAAAAAATCACTTAAATGGGCCTTTGATAGTCATCAATTTTCAAAAGTGAGGCTATGGAACATCACGTCCATTTAACATCGTTGATTCAAACCAGAAAAAGAACGTTAATTATAAAAGAGGCCCTTATAAAGATCGCAGTAAAAAATCGCAACGACTAGCTAGACTTTCACTCAAAAAATATTCATTTATTGAAACGAAACAAACAAAACTGAGGTCTACATTTCTTTGATAAAATCATCAGTTAAATGGGCAGTTGATTGTCATCACGGTTCAAAAGTGAGGCTATGGGACATCACGCGAAAATAATATCGTTGATTCGAGCCGGAAAAAATTTATACAAGTTCAATGATCAAAAATTTTAAATTCAGATCATGTACAAAATCAAAATGAACTTGCGAGATAAAAAATTTTCTAGTGATTCGAATCTCATGCAAAAAAAGCATTGACTGTAACGAAACAAACAAAACTGAACACTTAATTCAAAAAACCATCAGATGTATGGGCAGACGATAGACATCACAATACAAAAGTGAGGTTACGAAACATCACGTGAGCTTAAAAACGTGAAGAACAGCAAGAGATAAGTAAAATCAAAAATTCAGGAATCAGACGATTCATATGAAGATCACTACGAAATCTAAAAATGCTTTCCACAAAAACAAAAGAACAGCAAGTCAACAGAATAGCATTCGGACAAAAAAATCAACACATTCTGCACTCATTCGATTTCAAACAAAAAAAATCACTTAAATGGGCAGTTGATAGTTATTAAGTTTCAAAAGTGAGGCTATGGAATATCACGCCCACTCAACATCTCTGATTCAAACCGGAAAACATGTATAAATACCCAATGATCAAACAATTTACAAGATCATGTAGCAAAACCAAATTACGTTTGCACAAGATCGCAATGAAAAATCTCTACGACTACTTAGACTCTTTAAAAATTATTCATTTATTGACACGAAACAAAAAAAACTGAAGACTAAACATTTAATGAAATCATCAGTTAAATGGGCAGTCGATAGTCATCACGATTCAAAAGTGAGGCGAAGAAACATCATGTTAGCTTGAAAACGTTGAGACAAGCAGGAGAAAAGTAAAATTAAAATTCAGGAGTCAGAAGATTCATATGAAGATCATTACGAAATCTACTGACGCTTTTCACAAAAACGAAAGAACAGCAAGTCAACAGATAGCATTCCGACAAAAAAAATCAAGATATTCTGCACTCATTCGATTTCCCACAAAAAATCACTTAAATGGGCATTTGATAGTCATCAAGTTTCAAAAGTGAGGCTATGGAACATCACGCCCATTTAACAACATTGATTCAAACCAGAAAAAAAAGTTAATTATAAAAGAGGCCCTTAAAAAGATGGCAGTAAAAAGTCTCAACGATTACTTAGACTTTCATTCAAAAATTATTCATTTATTGAAACTAAACAAACAAAACTGAGGTCTACATTTCTTTGATAAAATCATCAGTTAAATGGGCAGTTGATAGTCATCACGGTTCAAAAGTGAGGCTATGGGACATCACGCGAAAACAATATCGTTGATTCGAGCCGGAAAAAATGTATACAAGTTCAATGATCAAACATTTTAAATTCAGATCATGTACAAAATCAAAGTGAACTTTGCACAAAATTGCGAGAAAATAAATTTTCTACTGATTCGAATCTCATGCAAAAAATGCATTGACTGAAACGAAGCAAACAAAACTGAACAATTAATTCAAAAAAAACCATCAGATGTATGGGCAGACGGTAGACATCACAATTCAAAAGTGAGGCTACGAAACATCACGTGAGCTTAAAAACAGGAAGAACAGCAGGAGCAAAGTAAAATCAAAAATTCAGGAATCAGACGATTCATATGAAGATCACTACGAAATCTAATGACGCTTTCCACAAAAACGAAAGAACAGCAAATCAACAGAATAGCATACACATTCTGCACTCATTCGATTTCCAACAAAAAAATCACTTAAATGGGCAGTTGATAGTCATTAAGTTTCAAAAGTGAGGCTATGTAACATCACGCCCACTCAACATCGCTGATTCAAACCGGAAAACATGTATAAATACCAATGATCAAACAATTTACAAGGAGATCATGATGCAACACCAAATTACGTTTGCACAAGATCGCAATGAAAAATATCTACGACTACTTAGACTCTTTAAAAATTATTCATTTATTGACACGAAACAAAAAAAACTGAAGACAAAATTTTTAATGAAATCATCAGTTAAATGGGCAGTTGATAGTCATCACGGTTCAAAAGTGAGGCTATGGGACATCACGCGAAAATAAAATCGTTAATTCGAGCCGGAAAAAATTTATACAAGTTCAATGATCAAACATTTTAAATTCAGATCAGGTACAAAATCAAAATGAACTTGCGAGATAAAAAACTTTCTAGTGATTCGAATCTCATGCAAAAAAATGCATTGACTGTAACGAAACAAACAAAACTGAACACTTAATTTGAAAAACAATCCGATGTATGGGCAGACGATAGACATCACATTTCAAAGGGAGGCTACGAAACATCACGTGAGCTTAAAAACGCGAAGAACAGCGGGAGAAAAGTCAAATCAAAGACTCAGGAATCAGACGATTCGTATTAAGATCACTACGAAATCTAATGACGCTTTCCACAAAAACGAAAGAACAGCAAATCAACAGAATAGCATTCGGACAAAAAGATCAACACATTCTGCACTCATTCGATTTCCAACAAAAAATCACTTAAATGGGCAGTTGATAGTCATTAAGTTTCAAAAGTGAGGCTATGGAACATCACGCCCACTCAACATCGCTGATTAGAACCGGAAAACATGTACAAATACCCAATGATCAAACAATTTACAAGGAGATCATGATGCAACACCAAATTGAGTTTGCACATGATCGCAATGAAAAATCTCTACGACTACATAGACTCTTTAAAAATTCTTCATTTATTGACACGAAACAAAAAAAACTGAAGACCAAATTTTTAATGAAATCATCAGTTAAATGGGCAGTCGATAGTCATCACGATTGTGAGGCGAAGAAACATCATGTTAGCTTGAAAACGTTGAGACAAGCAGGAGAAAAGTAAAATTAAAATTCAGGAGTCAGAAGATTCATATGAAGATCATTACGAAATCTACTGACGCTTTTCACAAAAACGAAAGAACAGCAAGTCAACAGATAGCATTCCGACAAAAAAAATCAAGATATTCTGCACTCATTCGATTTCCCACAAAAAATCACTTAAATGGGCATTTGATAGTCATCAAGTTTCAAAAGTGAGGCTATGGAACATCACGCCCATTTAACATCATTGATTCAAACCAGAAAAAAAAAGTTAATTATAAAAGAGGCCCTTAAAAAGATTGCAGTAAAAAGTCTCAACGATTACTTAGACTTTCATTCAAAAATTATTCATTTTTTGAAACGAAACAAACAAAACTGAGGTCTACATTTCTTTGATAAAATCATCAGTTAAATGGGCAGTTGATAGTCATCACGGTTCAAAAGTGAGGCTATGGGACATCACGCGAAAATAATATCGTTGATTCGAGCCGGAAAAAATGTATACAAGTGATCAAACATTTTAAATTCAGATCATGTACAAAATCAAAGTGAACTTTGCACAAAATTGCGAGAAAATAAATTTTCTACTGATTCGAATCTCATGCAAAAAATGCATTGACTGAAACGAAGCAAGCAAAACTGAACACTTAATTCAAAAAAAAACCATCAGATGTATGGGCAGACGATAGACATCACAATTCAAAAGTGAGGCTACGAAACATCACGTGAGCTTAAAAACAGGAAGAACAGCAGGAGCAAAGTAAAATCAAAAATTCAGAAATCAGACAATTCATATGAAGATCACTACAAAATCTAATGACGCTTTCCACAAAAACGAAAGAACAGCAAGTCAACAGAATAGCATTCGGACAAAAAAATCAACACATTCTGCACTCATTCGATTTCCAACAAAAAAATCACTTAAATGGGCAGTTGATAGTTATTAAGTTTCAAAAGTGAGGCTATGGAACATCACGCCCACTCAACATCGCTGATTCAAACCGGAAAACATGTATAAATACCCAATGATCAAACAATTTACAAGATCATGTAGCAAAAAAATTACGTTTGCACAAGATCGCAATGAAAAATCTCTACGATTACTTAGAATCTTTAAAAATTATTCATTTATTGACACGAAACAAACAAAATTGATTATTAAATTTTTAATGAAATCATCAGTTAAATGGGCAGTCAATAGGCATCACGATTCAAAAGTGAGGCGAAGAATCATCATGTTAGCTTGAAAACGTTGAGACAAGCAGGAGAAAAGTAAAATTAAAATTCAGGAGTGAGACGATTCATATGAAGATCAGTACGAAATCTACTGATGCTTTCCATAAAAACAAAAGAACAGCAAGTCAACAAAAAAATCACTTAAATGGGCATTTGATAGTCATCAATTTTCAAAATTGAGGCTATGGAACATCACGCCCATTTAACATCATTGATTCAAACCAGAAAAAGAAAGTTAATTATAAAAGAGGCCCTTATAAAGATCGCAGTAAAAAATCTCAGCGACTACTTAGACTTTCATTCAAAAATTATTCATTTATTGAAACGAAACAAACAAAACAGGTCTACATTTCTTTGATAAAATCATCAGTTAAATGGTCAGTTGATAGTCATCATGGTTCAAAAGTGAGGCTATGGGACATCACGCGAAAATAATATCGTTGATTCGAGCCGGAAAAAACTTATACACGTTCAATGATCAAACATTTTAAATTCAGATCATGTACAAAATCAAAATGAACTTGCGAGATAAAAAATTTTCTAGTGATTCAAAAAAATGCATTGACTGTAACGAAACAAACAAAACTGAAAACTTAATTCAGAAAACAATCAGATGTATGGGCGGACGATAGACATCACAATTCAAAAGTGAGGCTACGATACATCACGTGAGCTTAAAAACGTGAAGAACAGCAGGAGAAAAGTAAAATAAAAAATTCAGGAATCAGACGATTCAAATGAAGATCACTTCTAAATCTAATGACGCTTTCCACAAAAACGAAAGAACAGCAAGTCAACAGATAGCATTCCGACAAAAGAAATCATGACATTCTGCACTCATTCGATTTCCAACAAAAAATCACTTTAATGGGCATTTGATAGTCATCAAGTTTCAAAAGTGAGGCTATGGAACATCAAGCCCAGTTAACATCATTGATTCAAACCAGAAAAAGAAAGTTAATTATAA
Source organism: Symsagittifera roscoffensis (assembly GCF_963678635.1). Classification (NCBI taxonomy): domain Eukaryota; kingdom Metazoa; phylum Xenacoelomorpha; order Acoela; family Convolutidae; genus Symsagittifera; species Symsagittifera roscoffensis. The sequence continues at coordinate 37,460,523 of NC_087064.1, read as the reverse complement.
AAGAGGCCCTTATAAAGATCGCAGTAAAAAGTCTCAACAATTACTTAGACTTTCATTCAAAAATTATTCATTTATTGAAACGAAACAAACAAAACTGAGGTCTACATTTCTTTGATAAAATCATCAGTTAAATGGGCAGTTGATAGTCATCACGGTTCAAAAGTGAGGCTATGGGACATCACACGAAAATAACATCGTTGATTCGAGCCGGAAAAAATGTATACAAGTTCAATGATCAAACATTTTAAATTCAGATCATGTACAAAATCAAAGTGAACTTTGAACAAAATTGCGAGAAAATAAACTTTCTACTGATTCGAATATCATGCAAAAAAAATCCATTGACTGAAACGAAACAAACAAAACTGAACACTTAATTCAAAAAACCATTAGATGTATGGGCAGACGATAGACATCACAATTCAAAAGTGGGGCTACGAAACATCACGTGAGCTTAAAAACGTGAAGAACAGCAGGAGAAAAGTAAATTCAAAAATTCAGCAACCAGACTATTCATATGAAGATCACTTCAAAATCTACTGACGCTTTGCACAAAAACGGAAGAACAGCAAGTCAACAGATAGCATTCCGACAAAAAATCAAGACAATCTGCAATCATTCGATTTCCAACAAAAAATCACTTAAATTGGCATTTGATAGTCATCAAGTTTCAAAAGTGAGGCTAATGAACATCACGCCCATTTAACATCATTGATTCAAACCAGAAAAAGAAAGTTAATTATAAAAGAGGCCCTTAAAAAGATCGCAGTAAAAAATCTCAGCGACTACTTAGACTTTCATTCAAAAATTATTCATTTATTGAAACGAAACAAACAAAACAGGTCTACATTTCTTTGATAAAATCATCAGTTAAATGGGCAGTTGATATTCATCACGGTTCAAAAGTGAGGCTATGGGACATCACGCGAAAACAATATCGTTGATTCGAGCCGGAAAAAATGTATACAAGTTCAATGATCAAAAAATTTAAAATCAGATCATGTACAAAATCAAAGTGAGCTTTGCACAAAATTGCGAGAAAACAAAATTTCTACTGATTCGAATCTCATGTAAAAAAAATCCATTGATTGAAACGAAAAAAAAACAAAACTGAACACTTAATTCAAAAAACCATCAGATGTATGGGCAGACGATAGACATCACAATTCAAAAGTGGGGCTACGAAACATCACGTGAGCTTAAAAACGTGAAGAACAGCAGGAGAAAAGTAAAATCAAAAATTCAGGAACCAGACGATTCATATGAAGATCACTTCAAAATCTACTGACGCTTTGCCCAATAACGGAAGAACAGCAACTCAACAGATAGCATTCCGACAAAAAAAAATCATGACATTCTGCACTCATTCGATTTCCAACAAAAAATCACTTAAATGGGCATTTGATAGTCATCAAGTTTCAAAAGTGAGGCTATGGAACATCAAGCGCAGTTAACATCATTGATTCGAACCAGAAAAAGAAAGTTATTTATAAAAGAGGCCCTTATAAAGATCGCAGTAAAAAATCTCAACGACTACTTAGACTCTCTAAAAATTATTCATTTTTTGAAACGAAACAAACAAAACTGAAGACTGAATTTTTAAGTAAATCATCAGTTAAATGGGCAGTCGATAGTCATCACGATTCAAAAGTGAGGCGAAGACACATCACTTTAGCTTGAAAACGTTGAGACAAGGAGGAAAAAAGTAAAACTAAAATTCAGGAGTCAGACGATTCATATGAAGATCACTACAAAATCTACTGACGCTTTGCACAAATACGCAAGAACAGCAAGTCAACAGATCGCATTCCGACAAAAAATCAAGACATTCTGCACTCATTCGATTTCCAACAAAAAATCACTTAAATGGGCATTTGATAGTCATCAAGTTTCAAAAGTGAGGCTATGGAACATCAAGCCAAGTTAACATCATTGATTCAAACCAGAAAAAGAAAGTTAATTATAAAAAAGAGACCCTTATAAAGATCGCAGTAAAAAATCTCAACGACTACTTAGACTTTAATTCAAAAATTATTCATTTATTGAAACGAAACAAACAAAACTGAGGTCTACATTTCTTTGATAAAATCATCAGTTAAATGGGCAGTTGATAGTCATCACGGTTCAGAAGTGAGGCTATGGGACATCACGCGAAAATAATATCGTTGATTCGAGCCGGAAAAAATGTATACAAGTTCAATGATCAGACATTTTAAATTCAGATCATGTACAAAATCAAAGTGAACTTTGCACAAAATTGCAAGAAAATAATTTTTCCACTGATTCGAATCTCAAGCAAAAAAAATGCTTTTACTGAAACGAAACAAACAAAACTCAACGCTTAATTCAAAAAACCATCAGATGTATGGGCAGACGATAGTCATCACGATTCAAAAGTGAGGCGAAGACACATCATTTTAGCTTGATAACGTTGAGACAAGGAGAAAAGTAAAATTAAAATTCAGGAGTCAGACAATTCATATGAAGATCACTACAAAATCTACTGACGCTTTGCACAATAACGGAAGAACAGCAACTCAACAGATAGCATTCCGACAAAAAAATCAAGACATTCTGCACTCATTCGATTTCCAACAAAAAATCACTTAAATGGGCATTTGATAGTCATCAAGTTCCAAAAGTGAGGCTATGGAACATCACGCCCATTTAACATCATTGATTCAAACCAGAAGAAGAAAGTTAATTATAAAAGAGACCCTTATAAAGATCGCAGTAAAAAATCTCAACGACTACTTAGACTCTCTAAAAATTATTCATTTTTTGAAACGAAACAAACAAAACTGAAGACTAAATTTTTAAGTAAATCATCAGTTAAATGGGCAGTCGATAGTCATCACGATTCAAAAGTGAGGCGAAGACACATCATTTTAGCTTGAAAACGTTGAGACAAGGAGGAAAAAAGTAAAACTAAAATTCAGGAGTCAGACGATTCATATGAAGATCACTACAAAATCTACTGACGCTTTGCACAAAAACGCAAGAACAGCAAGTCAACAGATCGCATTCCGACAAAAAATCAAGACATTCTGCACTCATTCGATTTCCAACAAAAAATCACTTAAATGGGCATTTGATAGTCATCAAGTTTCAAAAGTGAGGCTATGGAACATCAAGCCAAGTTAACATCATTGATTCAAACCAGAAAAAGAAAGTTAATTATAAAAGAGACCCTTATAAAGATCGCAGTAAAAAATCTCAACGACTACTTAGACTTTCATTCAAAAATTATTCATTTATTGAAACGAAACAAACAAAACTGAGGTCTACATTTCTTTGATAAAATCATCAGTTAAATGGGCAGTTGATAGTCATCACGGTTCAGAAGTGAGGCTATGGGACATCACGCGAAAATAATATCGTTGATTCGAGCCGGAAAAAATGTATACAAGTTCAATGATCAGACATTTTAAAATCAGATCATGTACAAAATCAAAGTGAACTTTGCACAAAATTGCAAGAAAATAATTTTTCCACTGATTCGAATCTCAAGCAAAAAAAAATGCTTTTACTGAAACGAAACAAACAAAACTCAACGCTTAATTCAAAAAACCATCAGATGTATTGACAGAAGATAGACATCACAATTCAAAAGTGAGGCTACTATACATCACGTGAGCTTGAAAACGTGAAGAACAGCAGGAGAAAAGTAAAACCAAAAATTCAGGAATCAGACGATTCAAATGAAGATCACTACTAAATCTAATGACGCTTTCCACAAAAACGAAAGAACAGCAAGTCAACCGAAAAGCATTAGGACAAAAAATCATCATTCTGCACTCATTCGAATTCCAACAAAAAAATCACGTAAATGGGCAGTTGATAGTCATTAAGTTTCAAAAGTGAGGCTATGGAACATCACGCCCACTCAACATTGCAGATTCAAACCGGAAAACGTGTATAAATACACAATGATCAAACGATTTACAAGGAGATCATGTAGCAAAACCATATTACCTTTGCACAAGATCTCAATGAAAAATCTCTACGACTACTTAGACTCTCTAAAAATTATTCATTTTTTGAAATGAAACAAACAAAAGTAAAGACTGAATTTTTAATTAAATCATCCGTTAAATGGGCAGTCGATAGTCATCACGATTCAAAAGTGAGGCGAAGACACATCATTTTAGCTTGAAAACGTTGAGACAAGGAGAAAAGTAAAATTAAAATTCAGGAGTCAGACAATTCATATGAAGATCACTACAAAATCTACTGACGCTTTGCACAAAAACGCAAGAACAGCAAGTCAACAGATCGCATTCCGACAAAAAAATCAAGACATTCTGCACTCATTCGATTTCCAACAAAAAATCACTTAAATGGGCATTTGATAGTCATCAAGTTCCAAAAGTGAGGCTATGGAACATCACGCCCATTTAACATCATTGATTCAAACCAGAAGAAGAAAGTTAATTATAAAAGAGACCCTTATAAAGATTGCAGTAAAAAATCTCAACGACTACTTAGACTTTCACTCAAAAATTATTCATTTATTGAAACGAAACAAACAAAACTGAGGTCTACATTTCTCTGATAAAATCATAAGTTAAATGGGCAGTTGATAGTCATCACGGTTCAAAAGTGAGGCTATGGGACAAGACGAGAAAATAATATCGTTGATTCGAGCCGGAAAAAATTTAAACAAGTTCAATGATCAAACATTTTAAATTCAGATCATGTACAAAATCAAAATGAACTTGGGAGATAAAAATTTTTCTAGTGATTCGAATCTCATGCATAAAACTGCATTGACTGTAACAAAACAAACAAAACTGAACACTTAATTCAAAAAACCATCAGATGTATGGGCAGACGATAGACATCACAATTCAAAAGTGAGGCTACGAAACATCACGTGAGCTTAAAAACGTGAAGAACAGGAGAAAAGAAAAATCGAAAACTCAGGAATCAGACGATTCGTATGAAGATCACTACGAAATCTTATGACGCTTTCCACAAAAACGAAAGAACAGCAAGTCAAGAGAATAACATTCGGACAAAAAAATCAACACATTCTGCACTCATTCGATTTCCAACAAAAAATCACTTAAATGGGCAGTTGATTGTCAAAAAGGAGGCTATGGAACATCACGCCCCCACTCAACATAGCTGATTCAAACCGGAAAACATGTATGAATACCCAATGATCAAACAATTTACAAAACCATATAGCAAAACCAAATTACTTTTGCACAAGATCGCAATGAAAAATCTCTACGACTAATTAGACTCTTTAAAATTTATTCATTCATTGAAATGAAACAAACCAAATTGAAGTTTAAATTTTTAATTAAATCATCAGTTAAATGGGCAGTCTATAGTCATCATGATTCAAAAGTGAGGCTATGGAACATCACGTCCATTTAACATCATTGATTCAAAACAGAAAAAGAAAGTTAATTATAAAAGAGGCCCTCATACAGGTCGCAGTAAAAAGTCTCAACGACTACTTAGACTTTCATTCAAAAATTATTCATTTATTGAAACGAAACAAACAAAACTGAGGTCTACATTTCTTTGACAAAATCATCAGTTAAATGGGCAGTTGATAGTCATCACGGTTCAAAAGTGAGGCTATGGGACATCACGCGAAAATAATATCATTGATTCGAGCCGGAAAAAATGTATACAAGTTCAATGATCAAACATTTTAAATTCAGAACATGTACAAAATCAAAGTGAACTTTGCACAAAATTACGAAAAAATAAATTTTCTACTGATTCGAATCTCATGCAAAAAAATGCATTGACTGAAACGAAACAAACAAAACTGAACACTTAATTCGAAAAAACCGTCAGATGTATGGGCAGACGATAGACATCACAATTCAAAAGTGAGGCTACGAAACATCACGTGAGCTTCAAAACGCGAAGAACTTTTACTTGAGGAGAATGACTGGAGTCATTGATTAAAATAACAATCTGGCTTAGGGTTCTTTTGTATATGTGGAAAGGCGATTTTAATCAATGACTCCAGTCATTCTTCTTTTTCAGGAAACCCGATCTTCGATTGAGGAAAAATCCATTTCTACACTCATTGATTTTCCAAGAAAAAATCAGGTAAAGTGACGGTTGATGGTAATCAAAGTTCAAAAGTGAGGCTATGGAACATCACGCCCATTTAACATCATTGATTCAAACCAGAAGAAGAAAGTTAATTATAAAAGAGACCCTTATAAAGATTGCAGTAAAAAATCTCAACGACTACTTAGACTTTCACTCAAAAATTATTCATTTATTGAAACGAAACAAACAAAACTGAGGTCTACATTTCTCTGATAAAATCATAAGTTAAATGGGCAGTTGATAGTCATCACGGTTCAAAAGTGAGGCTATGGGACAAGACGAGAAAATAATATCGTTGATTCGAGCCGGAAAAAATTTAAACAAGTTCAATGATCAAACATTTTAAATTCAGATCATGTACAAAATCAAAATGAACTTGCGAGATAAAAATTTTTCTAGTGATTCGAATCTCATGCATAAAACTGCATTGACTGTAACAAAACAAACAAAACTGAACACTTAATTCAAAAAACCATCAGATGTATGGGCAGACGATAGACATCACAATTCAAAAGTGAGGCTACGAAACATCACGTGAGCTTAAAAACGTGAAGAACAGGAGAAAAGAAAAATCGAAAACTCAGGAATCAGACGATTCGTATGAAGATCACTACGAAATCTTATGACGCTTTCCACAAAAACGAAAGAACAGCAAGTCAAGAGAATAACATTCGGACAAAAAAATCAACACATTCTGCACTCATTCGATTTCCAACAAAAAATCACTTAAATGGGCAGTTGATTGTCAAAAAGGAGGCTATGGAACATCACGCCCCCACTCAACATAGCTGATTCAAACCGGAAAACATGTATGAATACCCAATGATCAAACAATTTACAAAACCATATAGCAAAACCAAATTACTTTTGCACAAGATCGCAATGAAAAATCTCTACGACTAATTAGACTCTTTAAAATTTATTCATTCATTGAAATGAAACAAACCAAATTGAAGTTTAAATTTTTAATTAAATCATCAGTTAAATGGGCAGTCTATAGTCATCATGATTCAAAAGTGAGGCTATGGAACATCACGTCCATTTAACATCATTGATTCAAAACAGAAAAAGAAAGTTAATTATAAAAGAGGCCCTCATACAGGTCGCAGTAAAAAGTCTCAACGACTACTTAGACTTTCATTCAAAAATTATTCATTTATTGAAACGAAACAAACAAAACTGAGGTCTACATTTCTTTGACAAAATCATCAGTTAAATGGGCAGTTGATAGTCATCACGGTTCAAAAGTGAGGCTATGGGACATCACGCGAAAATAATATCATTGATTCGAGCCGGAAAAAATGTATACAAGTTCAATGATCAAACATTTTAAATTCAGAACATGTACAAAATCAAAGTGAACTTTGCACAAAATTACGAAAAAATAAATTTTCTACTGATTCGAATCTCATGCAAAAAAATGCATTGACTGAAACGAAACAAACAAAACTGAACACTTAATTCGAAAAAACCGTCAGATGTATGGGCAGACGATAGACATCACAATTCAAAAGTGAGGCTACGAAACATCACGTGAGCTTCAAAACGCGAAGAACTTTTACTTGAGGAGAATGACTGGAGTCATTGATTAAAATAACAATCTGGCTTAGGGTTCTTTTGTATATGTGGAAAGGCGATTTTAATCAATGACTCCAGTCATTCTTCTTTTTCAGGAAACCCGATCTTCGATTGAGGAAAAATCCATTTCTACACTCATTGATTTTCCAAGAAAAAATCAGGTAAAGTGACGGTTGATGGTAATCAAAGTTCAAAATTGAGGCTATGGAAAACCACACCAATTTAACATCGTTGATTCAAACCAGAAAAAATGAATAGATATTCAAGGTTCAATCATTTTAAATGATGATCATGTAAAAAACCAAAAAGTCCTTTGCACAAAATTGCGACGAAATTTTTCTTCTAATTAGAATTTCATTAAAAAAAACTATTCAAGAATTGAAACGAAACAACAATACTGTACACTACACATCAAGAAAATCATCAGTTGAATGGTCAGTTGTCAGTCATCACGATTCAAAAGTGAGGCGAAGACACATCATTTTAGCTTGAAAACGTTGAGACAAGGAGGAGAAAAGTAAAATTAAAATTCAGGAGTCAGACGATTCATATGAAGATCACTGCAAAATCTACTGACGCTTTGCACAAAAACGCAAGAACAGCAAGTCAACAGATCGCATTCCGACAAAAAAATCAAGACATTCTGCACTCAATCGATTTCCAACAAAAAATCACTTAAATGGGCATTTGATAGTCATCAAGTTTCAAAAGTGAGGCTATGGAACATCACGCCCATTTAACATCATTGATTCAAACCAGAAGAAGAAAGTTTATTATAAAAGAGAACCTTATAAACTTCGCAGTAAAAAATCTCAACGACTACTTAGACTTTCACTCAAAAATTATTCATTTATTGAAACGAAACAAACAAAACTGAGGTCTACATTTCTCTGATAAAATCATATGTTAAATGGGCAGTTGATAGTCATCACGGTTCAAAAGTGAGGCTATGGGACATCACGCGAAAATAATATCATTGATTCGAGCCGGAAAAAATGTATACAAGTTCAATGATCAAACATTTTAAATTCAGAACATGTACAAAATCAAAGTGAACTTTGCACAAAATTACGAAAAAATAAATTTTCTACTGATTCGAATCTCATGCAAAAAAATGCATTGACTGAAACGAAACAAACAAAACTGAACACTTAATTCGAAAAAACCGTCAGATGTATGGGCAGACGATAGACATCACAATTCAAAAGTGAGGCTACGAAACATCACGTGAGCTTCAAAACGCGAAGAACTTTTACTTGAGGAGAATGACTGGAGTCATTGATTAAAATAACAATCTGGCTTAGGGTTCTTTTGTATATGTGGAAAGGCGATTTTAATCAATGACTCCAGTCATTCTTCTTTTTCAGGAAACCCGATCTTCGATTGAGGAAAAATCCATTTCTACACTCATTGATTTTCCAAGAAAAAATCAGGTAAAGTGACGGTTGATGGTAATCAAAGTTCAAAATTGAGGCTATGGAAAACCACACCAATTTAACATCGTTGATTCAAACCAGAAAAAATGAATAGATATTCAAGGTTCAATCATTTTAAATGATGATCATGTAAAAAACCAAAAAGTCCTTTGCACAAAATTGCGACGAAATTTTTCTTCTAATTAGAATTTCATTAAAAAAAACTATTCAAGAATTGAAACGAAACAACAATACTGAACACTACACATCAAGAAAATCATCAGTTGAATGGTCAGTTGTCAGTCATCACGATTCAAAAGTGAGGCGAAGACACATCATTTTAGCTTGAAAACGTTGAGACAAGGAGGAGAAAAGTAAAATTAAAATTCAGGAGTCAGACGATTCATATGAAGATCACTACAAAATCTACTGACGCTTTGCACAAAAACGCAAGAACAGCAAGTCAACAGATCGCATTCCGACAAAAAAATCAAGACATTCTGCACTCAATCGATTTCCAACAAAAAATCACTTAAATGGGCATTTGATAGTCATCAAGTTTCAAAAGTGAGGCTATGGAACATCACGCCCATTTAACATCATTGATTCAGACCAGAAGAAGAAAGTTTATTATAAAAGAGACCCTTATAAACTTCGCAGTAAAAAATCTCAACGACTACTTAGACTTTCACTCAAAAATTATTCATTTATTGAAACGAAACAAACAAAACTGAGGTCTACATTTCTCTGATAAAATCATATGTTAAATGGGCAGTTGATAGTCATCACGGTTCAAAAGTGAGGCTATGGGACATCACGAGAAAATAATATCGTTGATTCGAGCCGGAAAAAATTTATACAAGTTCAATGATCAAACATTTTAAATTCAGATCATGTACAAAATCAAAATGAACTTGCGAGATAAAAATTTTTCTAGTGATTCGAATCTCATGCATAAAACTGCATTGACTGTAACAAAATAAACAAAACTGAACACTTAATTCAAAAAACCATCAGATGTATGGGCAGACGATAGACATCACAATTCAAAAGTGAGGCTACGAAACATCACGTGAGCTTAAAAACGTGAAGAACAGCAGGAGAAAAGAAAAATCGAAAATTCAGGAATCAGACGATTCGTATGAAGATCACTACGAAATCTTATGACGCTTTCCACAAAAACGAAAGAACAGCAAGTCAAGAGAATAACATTCGGACAAAAAAATCAACACATTCTGCACTCATTCGATTTCCAACAAAAAATCACTTAAATGGGCAGTTGATTGTCAAAAAGGAGGCTATGGAACATCACGCCCCCACTCAACATAGCTGATTCAAACCGGAAAACATGTATGAATACCCAATGATCAAACAATTTACAAAACCATATAGCAAAACCAAATTACTTTTGCACAAGATCGCAATGAAAAATCTCTACGACTAATTAGACTCTTTAAAATTTATTCATTTATTGAAATGAAACAAACCAAATTGAAGTTTAAATTTTTAATTAAATCATCAGTTGAATGGGCAGTCGATAGTCATCACGATTCAAAAACGAGGCTATGGAACATCACGTCCATTCAACATCATTGATTCAAAACAGAAAAAGAAAGTTAATTATAAAAGAGGCCCTCATACAGGTCGCAGTAAAAAGTCTCAACGACTACTTAGACTTTCATTCAAAAATTATTCATTTATTGAAACGAAACAAACAAAACTGAGGTCTACATTTCTTTGACAAAATCATCAGTTAAATGGGCAGTTGATAGTCATCACGGTTCAAAAGTGAGGCTATGGGACATCACGCGAAAATAATATCATTGATCCGAGCCGGAAAAAATGTATACAAGTTCAATGATCAAACATTTTAAATTCAGATCATGTACAAAATCAAAGTGAACTTTGCACAAAATAACGAAAAAATAAATTTTCTACTGATTCGAATCTCATGCAAAAAAATGCATTGACTGAAACGAAACAAACAAAACTGAACGCTTAATTCGAAAAAAACCGTCAGATGTATGGGCAGACGATAGACATCACAATTCAAAAGTGAGGCTAGGAAACATCACGTGAGCTTCAAAACGCGAAGAACTTTTACTTGAGGAGAATGACTGGAGTCATTGATTAAAATAACAACCTGGCTTAGGGTTCTTTTGTATATGTGGAAAGGCTATTTTAATCAATGACTCCAGTCATTCTTCTTTTTCAGGAAACCCGATCTTCGATTGAGGAAAAATCCATTTCTACACTCATTGATTTTCCAAGAAAAAATCAGGTAAAGTGACGGTTGATGGTAATCAAAGTTCAAAATTGAGGCTATGGAAAACCACACCAATTTAACATCGTTGATTCAAACCAGAAAAAATGAATAGATATTCAAGGTTCAATCATTTTAAATGATGATCATGTAAAAAACCAAAAAGTCCTTTGCACAAAATTGCGACGAAATTTTTCTTCTTATTAGAATTTCATTAAAAAAAAACTATTCAAGAATTGAAACGAAACAACAATACTGAACACTACACATCAAGAAAATCATCAGTTGAATGGTCAGTTGTCAGTCATCACGACTAAAATTGAGGCTAAGAAACATAATGTGAGCTTAAAAACGCTGAGAGAAGCAGGAGAAAAGTAACATCAGGATCTAAGATCAAGAATCAGACAACTCTTATGAAGATGGCTACAAAATCTAGTTACCCTTTGCACAAAAAACAAAGGAACAGCAAGTCAGATTAATTACTTTACATCATCAATGTTCAAAGACTCTAGTCCTTCATCACAAGGTTTTTCAGGAAACCCGACCTTCCATTGAGAAGGAAACCATTCCGTCAGAAATAAAAAGTAACACATTCTACAAGGTTCAAAAGTGAGGCAATGCAACATCACGCCAACTTAACATCATTGATTCAAACCTGGAAAAATGGCCAGAACTTCAATTAGCAAGCAATTTAAAGGTAGATCGTGTACAAAAAAGAATTGTGAATGCGAGGAAAATTTCTACGACTTATTAACTTTCATCCGAAAAAAATATTATTTGAGTTGGAACTAGACGAAAAAAACGGAACACTCAATTCTCAAAAAAATCATCAGGTGAATGAGCAGTTGACAGTCATCAAGATTCAAAGATGAGGCTAAGAAACACCAGGAGAGCTTTAAAACGCTGATACAGGCAAGAGAAAAGTAATAGCTAAAATCAGGAATCAGACAGTCTAAATAAATATCCTTAGGAAATCTACTTACCCTCTTCACAAAAACAAATAAACGGCAAGTCAGACTAGTTGATTTCATCAAGGTTCAGTGACTCTAGCCATTCATCGCAGGTTGAAGTTTTTCTGGAAATCAATATTTGATTGAAAAATCCCCTACGACCGAAAAAAAAAACAGTCTACACTCATTTCATTTCCAAGAAAAATAAGTTGAATAGTCAGTTGATAGCCCCCAAGGATCAAAAGTGAGGCTATGGAACATCACGCCAGCTTAACATCGTTGATTCAACCAGAAAAATGTACACAGATTCAAGGATCAAACAGTTTAAATGAAGATCATATACAAAATCGAGATGTCCTTTGCACTAAATTGCGAGGAGATTACCCTTCTACTAATCAGACTTTCAATCAAAGAATTATTCATTAATTTAAACGAAACAAAACTGAAAATTAAATTTAAAAAATCAACAGTTGAAAGGGCAGTTGATAGTCATCACGATTCATCAGTGAACCTAAGAAACCTCACGTGAGCTTCAAATGTTGAATAAGCAGGAGAAAAGTTAAATCAAAATTCAGGAATCAAACAGTTTATATGAATATCACTACGAAATCTACTTACTCTTTGCACATATACAAAAGAAACGCGTGCAAGATTGTTACTTTAATTAATGACTCCATTCATTAATCAAAAGTAAAGGTTTTTTCAGAAAACCCGACATTACATTGAAGAAAGATCTATTTCTACACTCATTGATTTTCCAAGAAGAAAATCAGGTAAATGGACGGTTGATAGTAATCAAAATTCAAAATTGAGGCTATTGAACAACAACCTAACTCAACATCGTTCCATTCAAGCCAGGAAAAATGTACAGAAGTTCAAAGATCAAACATTTTAAATGATGATCATGTAAAAAGAATCAAAGTGTCATTTGCACAAAAGTGCGACGAAAATTTTCTTCTAATTAGCCTTTCATTCAAAAAAATTATTCAAGGATTGAAACGAAACAAACAATTTTGAACACTAAATTTCAAAAAAAATCATCAATTAAATAAGCAGTTGATAGTCATCACTATTCAAAAGTGAGACTAAGAAAGATCACGGGAGCTTAAAAACATTGAGACAAACAAGAGAAAATCAAAATCCAAGTTCAAGAATCAGTCGACTTATATGAACATCACTACAAAATCTACTTACCCTTAGCACATATACAAAAAACCCGTAGAGTTACCCTTTGCAGAAAAAAAATTAAAGAACCGTAAACCAGATAAGTTATTTTCATCAATAAATATAGCCAACTGACAGTTGGAAAAGAAAAATCAACGCAAAGAAACTGAAACAAAAACTGACTTGTTTTCTTTTTTTTTTCAAAAATCTTCAACTTTTGAATTTCGAAGAAACAAAATAGATGGCCCTAAAGCTCTTTGAAATTATGGAACAACTTATGATGGACACGTTTTTGTTAGAAATAACCCAATTTGAGAAAGCTGGATCAAACAGTAAAACTTTAAATTCGCTGGGAAATCTGATAATTAATTTCCATTTTCGAAATTACAAGTCAAACACTTTTTTCGTGGCTTTTAAGTTTTTGCTGTTCAATAGTGAAGTTTACCTTCCTTTTAACAACGGAAACGCACTGAACTTAAAAAGAAATCACAATTCAAACCGCGAAAAAATCAAAATTGAGCTTGGACAAATTTTAACTTTTTCCTGAAAAAAAAAATCAGCAAAACCTATAAGAGTCCTCACTACGTTCATTTCTCTTAATAAGAGACACTATCTATTCATCGCAAGCTAAGGCTTCTTCTGGAAATCTGACCTTTCATTGACGAAAAAAAAATTCCGAGTGAAAAGAAATAACCCATTCTACACTCATTCAATTTCTATGAAAAAATCAGTTCAATGCGCAGTTGATAGTCATCACGGTTCAAAAGTGAGGCTACCCGAAGTTCGGAACCCCAACAATGGGCCATTTGACCTTTTTTCATTTCATTGAGAATTACGCTAGAACTACCGAAATAAATGATGAGATAATAATATCAGAAGGAGCCTTTTACACAGCTCATAAGTTCTAGAAATGTAAAACTCCCAAAACTTTGAGCGAAATGTTGAAATTTATTTTTCAGCAAATTTTTTTGGCTATCAAGCAAAAATATATTCTCTTATACTGATTTTTGGAGATTTTAAACAATAAAGAAAAACGCGATGGAAGATTCAAATTTTGTACACAATCATTAACACAAAATACAATACGCATAATTATTCCGATCAAGCAAGCAGTTAGATGAACTGCTTCTAGTATCAGTATTCCAAGTTATTGCGCTATTGAACATATTTAAACGAAACTGGAGATTTATAGACGTTTTTTTTCATAGCTGTTTGCAGCTGATCCTAAATGAATCTTCGCAAAACATTTGCTAACATAATACAGTGCAGATTTAAATTATCGAGACAAATTGAATAAGACGCGAATTTAAAACGCGTTTTTCTCAAACTTTAGACAAAAATTGATGAAGACCCATCTTGCTTAAAATTTTAACAAAATTTATATGGTGCATTTTCTTTTGCAAATTTTGGGCCCAAAAATTTACACCAAAAAACGATCAATTTGGGCAAAATTCTTTAGAGAACGCTTATAAAATGATCATAATCTCAGACAAATTCAACCATTCATTGGCAGACGAGTAATTTTAATGTGAGAGGAGGTAACCTGAAGTGCAGTCCCATATCTTGACAAATCGGTCAACTCCGGCCGAGATGAAGCTGTTGTTGTTGAGGAACCGCACACATGTCACCTCATCAGTGTGTGCTTCCTAAATAAAACTATCAGTTGCTGTATCACTTTTCCAAGTGATTAACGAAACAATCCAAACTGAATAAATGCCCCCCCCCCCCCTCGACATGGTTTAATCTCTTCCATGTTAGGTTCAAGGGTTTGCAGCTATATTAGCAGCATATTGCTATTGAGCTGGACAGGTTCGAAGAGAGCTCGCACGAGACAGAAGCGATGTTGCAGGTTCTTGCTGAACAAACGTAAGCTAAAAACTTCAAGTTTCGGAATTCGGAGTTTAAAAAATGACCTAAAAGCTCTTTGAAATTAAAGAACATTTTATGATTGACATTTTTTTGATAAATTAACTCAATTTGAGAAAACTGGATCAATATTTTATTTCGCTTACTGATTACTCGCTTACCGTCTTACTACACTTACTGATTTTCGTGACCTTTACAATTTTGCTGTTCGATAGTGGAATTTGCTTACTTTTTAAGAAAGGAAATGCAGTGGACTTGAAAAGAAATCACAAGTCAAACCGCGAAAAATCACAACTGAGCGTGAACTAACTTTAAAATTTTTTCCTAGAAAAAAAACGAGAAAAAATCATCGCGACCTATATAAGAGTCTTCACTGCCTTCATCGACTCTTAATCAGAGTATTGTCCCGCTTAACGCGAAAGCTGAAACAAAAGCGGCCGATCAAGGATTATAAGCGAAAGCGATTGCGAATTTTCCACGGCAATAACAAAAACGAAAAAGCGGTATAAATCTTCAAATCCCCAAATGTTCACCGAAAACGAAAGCAGTTAATTTTTTTAAATTTTTTATGGAACGCTATTTTCCATCGCTCAAGTTGTCTGCGTAAAAAATCAGGATATAAATTGCGCAGCGTTGTTCGTAAATCATAAAAAAATTTCTTTCAGGCTTCTTAATTATGAAGAAACTTTCCACAGTAAAATTTGCGAAAACCATTGAGCTAATAAGCGGTACATTTAGATAAGCGAAACAGCGAAAAGCGGTTTTAAAAAAAATCAGCTATACTGAAAAGTGGTTTTAAAAAGCGATGACAATACGCTGCTCCTAATTAGTCAATATTATGGAATGAGGTAGCTCAGTTGATCAGAAAAACGTCGTCTCGTACTCTCAGGTTCTTGATTATTGCTATGCTTCCGTTACATAATTTCCCATGCGACAAACTGCGCAAAGAGTATCGTCAACGGGAATGGTAACCAAAGGTTTCCTAAAGAAAAACTCGACAAACATTTAAGGTTAAATAGAATTGTTAATTGACTATAGAGTGGTTAGATTTTTGTGTAACAGAGCACTTAACAGGTCGAGCTGAGTTAATAAATTGTTTCCATCGATATTTACGAGGTTATAAAAGAAACCATTTTATGTTAGTTTGAAAATGATCAACGTAGTCAATAGAAAATTGGAAAAAAAAGTTTTTTTGTTCCTATGATCTGGGAGCCCACTTTTGAAACTAAAAATTAATGTTTCACGCCATTTGCACATTCGTAAAAGGGGAGCGCAATTTACCTGCTATTTATATGATTTCAAGTGAACTAATTTTTAGACTTCCCGGAAAAATCCTGAATAAGTTATCGTGTAATTCTTGCATTAACACTAAACAAATCTTAGAATCAAAAATTGATTTATTCATCGTAAGTTATTTCTATCAGTTGACCGGCCTACTAGCATGTGTACCGTTTAGCATGTGGCTATTAGCCTAATTAGAACCGAGTTTGTTTACTCACATTTGCAAGTAACTTAAACTGATACATACTCACTTAAACTAAGTGAGTAATTACTTTAATTGCGCGAGCTAAGCGTCACGCATGCAAGTCGCTACAACCCCTTTCTGTCGAAGGCTGAGAAAAAAATATAGTATTCCTAGTTTTATTTTCATTCAAATTAACTCAGTGGAAGTCAACTCCATGTCTTTCAAGTCAGTTATACCTCCATTTCTTTTCGTTGCCAGGCTTTGAAGGACCAAGAAAACTGATGCATGCAGTAGCGTGCCCGAAGGGGGGGGGCGACCGCCCCCTTCAATTCTAGTTGCCATGTTTTTCCAAAGGGGCCCCCTTTGGTTTAATTTTACGATTCCATTTTTGGCTGACGAACCTCAAAATATTTCAAAAGGCGCCAATATAACTAATTTTTTTTGCGGGGAGAGTGCGCCAGAAAAACGCAATTTTAAGGTCAAAATTTTCCAAAAAAAGGCCCAAAACGCAGTTTTTGGCCTAATTTTTTTTGAAAAATTAGCCAACGGCGCAGAAAAATTTTTGACTAAATTGCGTGCTTATAGTATTTTCGGAGAGCTCGGGAAATCAAATTGATCGACATGAAAAAAAAGAAAAGAAGGCCGGCAAACAAAACCGCCCACTAGAAAAATATGTACACACGCCACTGGACGGATGGTATTAAATTAGAAGCGAAATAAACAGCAAACAACTAGAGTTTAAAGACACGGAAGTTTCGGGAATCCCATTAAATGAAGTTATACTGCAGGACACCATTGAAACAAGAATCAATACATTACTCGATCAATGTGTGCTTCCTAAAACACAGCTCGTCACTACAGCATTTTCACAATATAATATAAACAAAAGAGCTGCACAGCAAGGTCAAACTATTCAAAATCAGAAATTTTTTAGGAAATCATCCCCCAAACGCTATTTATAGTAAAAAGTCCCTTTTCCCTCTCACCTGCAAATATTTACATGTAAGAAATTTGTTCACATCCTTAGGCCATGAAAAACTTATTTGAGATTCATTATTAACCACTGATTAACAATTGATGCTCATGTGAGGTGGTGAAATCCTTACATGAGTAATTACATCCTTAGGAGTAATTAGGCCATGAAAAACTTATTTGAGCTTCATTATTAACCACTGATTAACAATTGATGCTCATGTGAGGTGGTGGGAGGGGGGGGGGCGTTTAGGAAAAAGAGCCATTTAGCTTACATTAATGTAATAATTAGAAGGTTACATGTCAGTATTTAGACAACCGCGTATTCAGACTGGTCAGTATTTAGACAAATACTGTTTCAACCAATCAGAATCGAGACAAAGAAGAAATTAATAAATAATTATGATTTATTTTGGATTATTTATGTCTTTTCTCGATTCTGATTGGTTCATACAGTATTTGTCTAAATACTGACGAGTATGAATACGCGGCTGTCTAAATACTGGCTGCACTCCTAATTAGAACCACTGGCAGGCCTCAATTCATTATGGAACAACTTCTGAGCCTGATCAAACCGCCGCTCACGCGTATAGCGCAGCACGAGGTATAATTATCACAAATTATAAAATTTACCCTTTATAATACTTCATATCTCGAAAAATGATCACATGTAAAATATCTTTCTAATTTCGAGCTCAGGAAATAAACAGCTTTTTGATGATACAAAAAAAATTGATGCTCGCGTGAGTGGGGCGGGGGGGGGGGGCTAAGGGGGCAAAAAATCCCGTCAAAATGGCCAGTCAAAAAGATATATTTTGTTCGTGTGAGGGGGGGGGGGGGTGGAGTATTGGCAAAAATCCCGTCAAAAAGAGAAAACGAGAGAATTTTTTAAAATTTTTATTCTACAATTTATTCCCCCACAGGCTATATAAAGCACCACGTGATATATTTTGCTCGTTGAAACGCATAAAAAAGACCAAACTGCTTGCCTCACTTTTGTTTGAAGTATATTGTGCATATAGAACAAAATATATCGCGCATCACTTATTCCATTTCGATTTATAGTCATCAAATTGGTAGAACAATTTACCCAATTCCATCCTACCCCATGCCATTTTACTCTATACCGCTTTACCCTATTTTTCTCTAAGCAATTGCAACATGCCAAATTATTCCACAACTAGCTTTTATCGTTCATCGCACGGAACAGGTTTGGAAGTGTTAATTCAATTTGAGTTCTACCATGTAGACTTATAATTTGCCTCGCTTCGTAATCCGAGCAATTTTGCTTAAAAAATAGCATTTAACACAATTAGCATGTTTTAATCGCCAATATCAGTAACTGAAAACAAAAGAAACATAAAAACTAATCAATTTATCATTTAATTTATTGCTAACTTAATCACAATAGGCGGATATTATATGTGGATTAACGCATCGAAAGCAAAAAACACTTGCAACGAATGATGTAAGTTCTCACAGGGTGTTCTAATGGCAGAAAACGGTTGAAAAGCCCTTAGCTACACCAATATTCGACAAGCACTTCGAATTGCCTAAACTGTACAAATATTTTCGTCTATTCGATAGCGGGATTGAATATACTGAGAGAGTCTTTATTTATGGCGACCACGACAATGTTAAAGTAATATAACTGAACACAGACCTATGGCTTTGCAAGGAAACCTTCAAATTTGTCCGATGCAGTTTCATCCACTGCATAAAAATCGTAGATAGCAGGCTTTTACCCACACATCAATTCTCTGCTCCCTAAGGAAGGTAATCACAATTATAAATTTTTATGGAACAGTCTGTTAGAGCTATTTCAAAAGGCGGAGCCACAATGCAATCTATCCGAATGCGAAAGAGCAGCGCTCAACGCATTCTCGGCCCAAATCTCGGGTCTTATGCACTAAACGGCCCAATTTCATTATTTCTACATGTCTTGAACTGAAATTATTGTGGATGAATTTGATTGGCTAATTAACCAATCTAGTTTCATCGACATTTTCTGCCATTTCAATTGAAATTTCAAGCAGATAAAATTATTAGCCGAAATGATAAAGAAAATTGTACTGTATTTTGCTTGTCTGGGCAAGGTTTCACAAGTGACTCAAAATTAATTTGACAATTTGACTCAAAGTTCCACCTTTTCGGCAATTTCGGCTAATATTTTTATCTGCTAGAAAAGTTAATCGGAATGCCTGACCGTGTAACTTGAATTTGATTGGCTAAAATTACCCAGTCAAATTTGATCGCATAATTTCCAGCTTACGATGTAAAAAAATTGATTTTGGGCCGTTTTGTGCATAAGACCCCAAATCTCTACAGCACAGATGAACGGTAGCGATTTCAGTTTCAAGCCCTCAATCGAAACTCAGCCTTGAACCGCAAGATTTATGACGTTTGCCGAGCTCTTAAATGAAAGAAATCACGAGCTGAACATAAAACTCATTTTTTCTTAAATTTTTCAAAGTAATGGGGTAAGTTTTAATTGCTCTATATATGGGTTAAACTTGCGGTGGGCAAAATGGTATGACGTACGGTGGAATGGCATAAAGCACATTGGAATCTGGTAAAACGCCATGGAACCGCCAAAAGAGTACCAAAGTCAAATCACTACACAGAGGCAAAGCTGCGCTTTCGCAAACACTAGCCAGAAGCCGACAAAAAAGCAGCACTACAAAGAAAAATAGGACACAAATAAGCCTTTAAAAAACGTAGCCACGGACCCTTGACAATTTCTTAACATTGGCACAAATAAAGCAGCTACATATGCTCGTAAAATTCACAATGCGATGTAGGATAAATGGCACCAAATACAAATAGACACGATTTTGCATGTATTAACTTGGAGAATACGAAAATGAAGACGTCGACACAACTTTGCATATATGAAAATGAAAAACGTGAAAACAAAGAACGTTTAAATTATCCAATTCCAAAAACAAGGCGAGATATATTGAGGTTTGGCAAAAAAGAATAGTAGTACCATAACACTATGAATGCTGAAGCTGGCGGGTGTAATAACTTTGCAAAAAAAATATCAATTCGAATATCTTTTCAAATTTGAGCCATATGCATTATCAATTCGAATATCTTTTCAAATTTGAGCCATATGCATTAAAATTGTACAAAATTTAGTACTTTTTTTTTATAAAACTAACCCAGTTTGAGAAAACTGGGTCAATAGGTGAAAATTTTCATTCGCTGGGAAATCTGATATTTACTGTTTCAATTAAAATTTCCCCAATTTCCACCAAAATAATCATAAAAGACATTACTTGAAACTTGCGGAAAACCCGAAAAAATTCTACGCTTAAGAAATATACCCGAGAAAAAATGGCCAAGCCTACCTCAAAGTAACAAAAACTTCAGATAGGCAGAACTTAAAAGTTTTGGAATAATCTTCCTCCGAAGATGAATTTCATAAACGTATTAAATGTAACTACAATGATTTCGGTCTTAGAGACGGCCCGATTCGATAAAATTTCCGGCATTCCGGTACATTCTGCTACAGCTGGGCCTAAAATTTGCGGCTCGTTAACCCTTTGCTTCTTAAAGAAGCAAAACAATTCTCGATTTTTAGTCTGACGCGCCTGAACAAATTTTAGGACTTTTTCAACAAAAAAAACTTTAAAAAAATCATCGCAACCTACAAAAGAGGCTGAACTACCTTCAGCCACTCTTAATACGCAATTGCACCTTAAAGAAAAAACGGTAAAAAGCAGCACCAAAACCAGGAGAGCGTGAATTGAAATCCACTTCTGAAATGAATCGGAAAACAGAGCTAAATAGAATTCAAACCATATTGCACGGCCCAGTTAATAATAAGTGGCCCAGTTAATGCTAGATGGAGTGCAGCCAGTATTTAGACAGCCGCGTATTCATACTCGTCAGTATTTAGACAAATACTGTATGAACCAATCAGAATCGAGAAAAGACATAAATAATCCAAAATAAATAATAATTATTTATTAATTTCTTCTTTGTCTAAATACTGACCAGTCTGAATACGCGGTTGTCTAAATACTGACGTGTAACCATGCTTGATTCACCGATTTTAATAATTTTAATAATATGTTTTACTGCCATCGAAATGCGTAAATTTTAGTTTAAAAAAAAGACGCTAAGCGAAACCCTAGTGATTCTCTGCTGAAGTAGGTGTTTAGCCGCTTATTTAGGCAAGAAAACTGCTACTCGCAATTTCAATTTCAAATTAGTTATCTAAGATTTGGCTGGGTAGTTTTCGACAAAACTGAGAAAGATTCAAAAACCGATCAAAAATTAAAAATTTGAGTTTTCCTAAATCCATAAACTTTTCTCTACTAAAGCATGGGACTAGCTTCTTATTCAGGGAAGGTTTGTACCCCTTCTTTTCACTTGAGTACTTAATATCAGATTTAGATAGTAGTTTTTGAGAATAGTGATGAAATTTTTACAAAAAAATTCATAAAACGGATTTTTCCGATGTCTACATCGACTTTTCTACAACAAAAAAAAACATAGCCAACTGACAATTGGAAAAGAGTAATGAACGCAAGAAAACTAGAAAAAAAACGAACTTGTTTTTTCAAAAATCTTTAACATTTTATTTTCGAAGAAAAAAATAGATGGCCTAAAAGCTCTTTAAATATGTAGAACAATTTATTATGGACAATTTTTTGTTAAAATTAACCCAATTTGAGAAAACTGGGTCAATAGGTACAACTTTTTTTCGCTGGGAAATCTGATAAAATTAATTTTCATTTTCGAAAGTAGAAGTCAATCACGTTTTTCGTGACCTTTACACTTTTGCTGCTCCATAGTGGAGTTTGCCTTCCTTCTAACAACAGAAATGCACTGAACTTTAAAAGAAATTAACCCAATTTAAGAAAACTGGATCAATAGTAAAACTTTTATTTCGCTGGGATATCTGATAATTAATTTCCATTTTCGAAATTAGAAGCGGATCACGTTTTCCGTGACCCTTACACTTTTGCTGTTCGATAGTGGAGTTTTCCTTCCTTTCATTAATTGAAAGGCACTGAACTTTAAAAAACATCACAAGTCAAACCGCAAAATTTCAAAATTGAGCGCAATTTTCAGAGCGTGATCCGTACCAATTACAGAGCGTGATCCGTCCCAATTACCTGACAAGAGATGCCAATAAACATCACTTCACAACATCTTTGCTTTCATAATGAACAAGTTAATTAAAATTGTAGTTTTTATATGGGACCATTCCCAAATGCTCCTCAGACAAACATTTTACCGAATGAGTTTCATATACTGGCAAGTATGTAGAAATTATTTCAAAATGAACAAACAACGCGAGCGAGCACAAACTGACATCCTTATCTTCCTCTCTATGATCTCAAAGTAATATACAAATATACTATAAAGATGCTCATGAAATCTGCAAATCTGAGATTACAACGGCTCCCCAACCCCTCGACAAATCCATCCGAAAGCCTGAATCTTTTAATGACATCGCCTAATAGCTTAGAAATTTGGCACACAGTCAAAACCGCACTTAGCAAACACAGACAAAATTGGCAAGAGAGAGCTTCAAAATGCAAACATAGCCAACTGACAGTTGAAAAAAAGTAATGAACTCGTTTTTTCAAAAATCTTCAACTTTGAATTTCGAACAACAATTTGAGAAAACTGGATCAATAGGTAAAACTTTTTTTCGCTGGAAATTCTGATAATTAATTTCCATTTTTGAAATTAGAAGTCGATCATGCTTTTCGTGACCTTTACTCTTTTGCTGTTCGATAGTGACGTTTGCTTTCCTTCTAACAACAGAAATGCACTGAACATTAAAAGAAATCACAAGTCAAACTGCGAAAAATCAAAATTGAGCGTGAACAAATTTAAAGACAAAAAAATCATTAAAAACTACATGAGTCTTCACTACGTTTATTACTCTTAATAAAACAAACAAACACATGCGATACAAAATGAATGATTATGACCAGCAACAAATGAAAGGAAAAGCAAAAATTGAACAAAAAAAACTTAAAAAAATCGTTCTTCCTGGAACAAAATTACCTGCACCATTAGAAACTTTACAAAGAGCTTTCAAAATGTTAAAAAGAAATTGAATCTTTCTTCGGGACCTAAGCCGACAAAAACTGGCAGACGTGAAAGTCTATTAAATTTTCAGTTTCCACAAAAAACAGGTCCCGACTGGAATCTAACTAGTGCGCTATTTCAGCAAGTTCAATTTACAGTGGCGCCGAAAACGCTTTTAAAACTAAATAAGAAATTGATTCGTAAAATTGTAGCAAATGTGGACCTTTTGAGAAAATTTGGCTACCAGAGTTCAGGGGAGGGAACGCCAATGCTTAGCGCAGTTAGTACACGGATACTGAAATTGAGCACTTATTAATGCGAGTACGTTTAGAAAAATGAAGTCGTTTTACTCACACAAACGATTGCTTGTGCGAAGACAAGGACTTATCTAGATCTAGTTTTCATACTCAAACTACCCATTGCACCATATAACTCAAAAACTTGTCTGTCGGGGTCAAAACTTAAAGACAGTTGCTTTTAGACTCCGGATCATCTAAGAAGCTACGCATCATATTTCTGGACCACGCTTATGCTTTCAGTTTCAAATTATACAGGAGTTATTATGAGACAGACAGGAGTTTAATTATTACTTGTTACGCGGGCGATATATACTTACTAGTGTGTTTCTAGGGTTTTCTGGGATGTCAGTGGCCAGGATCAAATTGGTCACATCGTACTTGGTGCTGAAAGCAATCAAAAGTGTTATTCATTATCTCAGAAAAAGATGATAAGTTTAATCGTAACCAATTTTACTAATGGATTTGACAGCAGAGCATTTAAGAATTTGAACATGATATACAGATTCAGAAGCAGCAAAACAACTGAGAACGTTAGGTGAACCACTTCGACGAATACTTCAAACATAACCACCAGACAGTTGAAAAATGCCGATGAACGCAAGGAAACAGTAAATAACAGAAAATTTTATTTGTTCCGTGCAGTGCTTCAGATTGAAATTGAACTTCTTTGCTTTAGTATTTGTAATTGATTTCTGTAAATTTGAAAATCATCAAAATTATCCCAATATAAGAATAGTGTATCAATGGGTAAATTCTTTATTCCGCTTGAGAAAATCCACTTCTGAAATCCATTTCCGCCTTTATAATTGGATAGCGCAGTTTGCCGACCTTTTAGCAAATGAATTTGAAATGAAATCGCGAAAAATCAAAGTTGGGTGTCAACAAATTTTTCCTGAAAACAATTATTGCGACTTATATAAGTGTCTTCACTACGTTCATTGACACTTAATCCAACATAGCCAACATACAGTTAGGAAATAGTCAATAAACGCTAGAAAACAGAAAAACCAATGATGTTTTTTTTTGAAAAAGTCTCAAACTTCGAAACTCCAAGAAAATAATAATTAGCCTGAAAGCTCTTTCCAATTTATGTTTGACTCTTTTTCAATTAAATTACCCCACTTAGAGAAAACTAGATCAATAGGTATAACTTTCACTTAGCTGGGAAATCTGAAAATTAAATTGCGTTTTCGAAATTAGAAGTCGACACGTTTTTCGCGACCTTTACATTTTTGCTGCACTGAACTTTTAAATCAAAAACAAAAAAACCACGTTCATCGACTCTTAACAACGGTTCATGCTCGTGTCCACATTTTGCAAATAAAATGAGAAGAAAATCATGCCTAATATTTTACAAGCGACAACGCCAGGCCAGACGTCAAAAACTTGCAAAATGATTTCTAGTCATAATCAAATGAATCTAATATAAAAAATAGAAGGAAACGAGGAACATCTTCACATGGACCTCTTAAAAGTTTGAATGAGCCGGTGAGTAAAAATTTGGGATACTTGATGCCATTTATGAGAATTCGTTTACGTGAAAATTGCCTCTTTGTCCCTGAAAGTTTCCGGAAATTTAGAGAATCAATCAATGTAGGCTATTTCCATTTTCACCACACAGAGGCGAAGCTGAGCTTCGCACCACTTGCGATACAATAAACATTTAAAAAAAGTTTGAAATGAAAAAAAAACTAGGTGAATCAACATTTATGTACGTTTCGATTAAAAACAACTATGGGGCCCGGCTAAAGTTGGAGGAACGTGTGTGATACTGTTTGAGCTTGCTATACTGATGCGGTACAAAATGTGCGATTCCAAAAATTGCACTTGCTGAAAATTTTGGTTGTTTCTCTACTAAAATAGGTGAAAGAGCGAAAACTTTTGAGATAATGGAATTTCCCCAGCACAACATTTTTATAACAAAAAATAAGGAGACGCCACTACTATAGGAAAAATGCTCGCAACCGGTTCTTTGACTTTAACTTTCCATCGCAGATTTGATATCGTAGTTTTTCAGAAAGTTCAAAAAAACTGCAAAAGTTCAAAAACTTGACTTTCTGAAATCAATAACTTTTTTCTGCAAAAAGCAGGCCATCACCTCTAAAGAGCAGATTTAAAAAGCGCGTTTCTCGATTGAACACTTAACCTGACAAGTATCACGTTAAATTTCAAGAAAAATTAAAAGTTTCCAAAAAACGGTACACGTTTCATAACTTTTGAGTTGTTTAAGGCCATAAATTTTTTCTTTAAAAAAATTTGGCGCAGCCATTTATAAGAAAGTCGTTCAACAAGGTGTTTTATCTATTAACCCTACGATATCAGTTTTGGCAGTATAGTTAGCAAGAAAGTTCAACGAATCAAAAATTTGACACTTCCAAAGTCATAGCTTTTTAGGGAGTAGCCGGTTATGCAGAAGAGATTCACGCAACCTGCAAATTAGATTGAACTCAAGAACTCAGATTTCGGAGGGTAGTTCTCGAGAAAAACAAAACATTCAAAAAAATCATAACTTTTTGTGTCAAAACAATTGGGCGTAGTCGCATATACAACAGCACTTACCACTTCATCAAATTGACCCCAACATCTCAGGGCATAACTTTTTCGAGTGCATCTGGAAATTTGGTTTCAATGAATAGAACGGATTGAAAAGCTCCCCAGCATAAGCGGATTTGAAACAACTTTTTGTGTTAAAAAAAGTGAGTGGCTGAGTGGCCAGGCCACTAAAGCAGGGGAGCTTCTCACTGCCCGCTATCTCTATTGAACCCACAAAATCTTATTTGGGAGCCTAGTTTCCGAGAAAAGCCAAAAAGATTTAAAAAACGGTCAAAAAATTTACTATTTCAAGGGATATAAATTTGTGCAAATAAAAAATTGAGCGTAGCTGCTTATGCTGGGGAGCTTTTCAAATCCGTTCTATTCATTGAAACCAGATTTTCAGATTTGCGAGGTGATTTTTGAGAAAAGAAAAATCAAAAACATGGGTCAAAAATTTCCCTCCGCAGACTTTTTTGAAGGCTGCAGACAGAGATGTAAAGTAAAAAGAGCCTACGGGAAAAACTAACACTTTTGCAAAAGGTAAAAAAAGTGTCCTCCAAAGAGTGTCAAAAGAAAAAATAACAACAAAAAATACTATCTCATACATTTTTTTAATACCTGTTTATCAAAACAGGCTTTCTAGGCAAACTTGCCAGGCAAAAAAAATTGAATTTCAAATTAGCAACGGAAGAAAATTTACGAAGCGGAAACAGAAGACACCAGTTGAGCCGGAAAAATATGATTTAATTGAAAAGTTTCAAATCCCCTTAAAACTACAATGAACACATCTTGCAACTACCATGATACTTGCTTTCAGCACAAGAATATCCGTGATATGGCAACTTAGCCGACAGAACTTGATCAGATAACGAAAACCCGACAAATCAAGTTTTACTAAAAAAAAATTCATTTGCATGCTTATTGAAAAAAAAGGTCCAGCCGTTATTGGAATCCCAGACCTTAGGTTGCAAAGGCGACTGAGTTACCTCCAGGCCAAGTGCGAAGGAACTTGGAAGTTAAGATCAGAAATACAGCAAGATGAAAATTTGTAAAAGTTGTTTACAGGAAAAAAATATCTAGTTCCCGATTACAAAACATTTGCTTTCGCAAGTGTAATAAAATCTAACTTTCAAACTCTTTTTAAGGTTGTCTTAATTAGTAGTTCATGAATCAGGTAGAGCTTAACTTACGTATCCAACTGTTTGAGTTTTTCGCCCATTTCTCTCACATTGTCAGATACTTTTTTGTCTCTCGCCGCAGCCTGGCCTCTAAATCAAAGCATAAAAAATTAATTAAAAACAGCCCCTGTAACCAAAACATTTAATTTGAGCTGGTTTCGTTTTTAAAGATCGAGTTGTACACGTGTACAGGACCTTTAAATAAATTATTTGCCTAACAACATTTTAATGGCCCGTTCAAGCATCAAATGGCATATATGGTTTCAAGCGCTTGGTCTTACATTACTTTCAAGATCTTATTGCCGCAAAAAAGGAGACACGACTCACTTTCTATCGAAACGCTTTTTTATAACAATCCGCACTGAATACAGCCTTGACGTTTGTTAGACTTACTTCCAGATGTCAGCGCAGATGGTTGTTAGACTTACTTCTTTTTCAACCGATGGTAACTATCCCGATGCATACTTTCGGAAAGAAACTGTTCCAATTCGCTTGAATCCATGTTTAAATTATGTTGATAGAATAAAAATTAGTTATTTTTCGCAAGAGTCTCTTGTCTGAGAACTTTTATTTGAGTCAAGTGGAAAAACGAACCAGTTTCTATGAACTTCGGACAAAATCACCGTCAGAAACTTAGAAAAATTTACTTCCCAAACACGACAGAGAAAACGGCAAAGAAAGGCGGGCTTTAAAATGCACAAAAATCAATTTGCATATAATTATTCGGATGTAATAAACAATGCTAGGAGTTTTAGAATACTGGCTTTTTAGCAGACCAATCTTTTTAGCAAACTCAGAACAATTAGCAAGTCCGAACGCTAACTTCAAACGCTGGCTTGGCGACAAACGACCGCTTACTCCGCTGCGCTTCCATTCGGCGGAGTTATTGTGCGCGTAAATCTTTGTTCTGCCGCTAGTTTAGACTAAGGTGTCATGGAAGTTGTAGTTTGGTTGACAAATCGTGAGGTAATTGTCTTAATTGGGGATATTCGGCCCAACACTGAGCGAATTTTTCAGTGTATCAATCAATCATGCATCACTTCATTACGTTGGTCTGCTAAAAGACTCATTTTTCACTTTTTATGCAAAAAGGTTGGTCTGCTAAACGATCGGTCCCCGTAATAAACTAAAGGCAACCAAACTAACTTCGCATGTAACGAATTAGAATTCATTGAGCAATATTGCATATAAATTAAGCATTTCAAAAGCGTGCGAAGCATATCTCGTTGGAAAATTTCTAAAATGGGATGTAATTTATTGACCTGTTGTATAAAAACAAATAGCTTTTTCGGTTCAATTGATGAATAGAAAAGTATCCACTATGTTAACTTATTACTGAACAAATGTTTACAGCACATGTGAACGTACTGCTTATGCAGCCTACTATCTCAAAATTGCCACCAAAAGTAGCACTTTTAATTGGAAAAAAAAGTTACATCGTACAATCTCACTGCGCTACACTCGAATAAAAATAGTTGAAATTAAAATTTAAACAGAGGCGAAGCGGAAATCGTCGCCACCAGCGATACAACATTAAAATAGCAGTGCTAGCCAGCAAAAATTAAAAGCAAGCCCCACCAAGTCCAAAAAAAAGTTTTGAAATTTTTTTCAAAAATCCACAATTTAAAAATTATCAAAAAGTGGCAACTGAGCCGACGAAACTTGAATAATCTCCCTTAGAAATTATCATGAAAAAATTTGATCTATAAATTCTATTCTACGAATTTTAGCATTTTTTGCGTTCCCGAATGGAGCATGCTTCATTCCAAAATGCAAAAAATGCTTCCCTTGAAATGACCCCAAATTAGGTCACGAAGCCCATAAAATATAGCGCAAAACATTTAAGCCGAAAAAGGTTTTTAAGCGAAAAAAATAGGAACAGCAATTTTAGAAAAAGCTAGTAAAAATTAAATTTTGCTGCAATAATTTAAAACACTTGAGCAAGGTCAGCAAAAATTGCGTTGAAAAATCATTCTACGATGAGGCAACTAAGCCGACAAACATATGCTGACAAACTATAGGCCGACAATTCTTGTGAGGAAATTTCCAGTTTAAAAAGCTATTCCCAGTCAGATTCGAACCTACGACCTTTGACGTCCCAGGCGTATTCTTCATCCACAGCTAAGAGCCGGACACGCATTGACGTTTGAATTCATTGTGAACCAAGATACAAATGATTCTGTTAAACTCTATATTTCGAGTTGATAACGCTTCCTAATCGCAATCGTAAAAATATTTGATTAGCATCGGAACAAGAGTAATGAAGAAAAAACTAAGCCGAAAACACTTGAATAGCCAATTGAAGGTCGGAAAAAAGTACAAGGACACAGTTTCAAACTTCGAAGAAAAAATATACCAACTTGAAGCTGGTTGAAATTCAAAAAATATTGCTGACGGGCACTTTTTTCAGAAAACTATATCATTTTGAGAAAACTGGCTTAATATGTAAGTTTATATTCCTCAGGGAAAAAGAAGTCCGAAATTCGTTTTTCGTGACCTATACACTTTTGCTGTTCGGTAGTTGAGTATGTCTTCCTTTTAACAAAAGAAATGAATTGAACTGGAGCTTGAAAGAAATTAAAAGTCGAACCGCGAAAAAGTAAATTTGAGCCTGAAAAAACCTGAAGCCTTTTCCTGAAAAAAAAACAACACCTGCATAAGTGAAAATCACTTCGTTTTTAAATACTTAAACAGACATTCATAAAGACGAAAAAAAATTTCATAGAAGTAATTTTCGTTGATCATACGACATAATAGAAGACTAATTAGGCGAAACATGATAAGACGAAACCTTTTAAGCCGAATCAACGGGGAAAAATAAGAATACACAAAATCAGCGTAATGATATGCTTGAGCAAAAGTGACCTCGCCGTTGGAAAAATACGAAAACTTACGCAATAAATTCTGCATTCTTATCGTTCAACTGATCAGCGAATTGTTGCTTAAACTTGACACACTGTTGCAAAATGAGTCTGTTCTCCTCCTCACTTTTAAGCAGTCTTTCTTCAAACTGACTGCAACTAAGCGCCAATAAACTGTATTCATCTGCTTGCACTTGTTTCTGTTCTTCAAGAATTTCAATTTTGGAGCTCATTTGACTGATGGTCTTTTTGGCCGATTCCAGCTCGGCTTCCAAGTTACGCATCCTGTAACAACCTATGTTTCGAAAACGGCACAGCTAAAATACTATTTTCGAGACTCTTTGAGAATCTTTCATTTAGCACATTTGGAGAACTAACTTTTGATCTCGTTGTGCAAGTGCGTCATCTTTTTGTCTGATTTTGTCATTGAGGTCAAGTATCTTTTGGCTATTCTAAACAGATCAAATACTCAGCAATTAGTTAAAACACCTTGGTCACAAAATAAGTTGAAAAATACACTTTGTTCATTCACAGTTAACATGTGATCAGAAAAAAGACATGAGTTCACCTTACTTCATCTTTTCCTCGTAAAGCTGTTGTTAGATCTCTCTGCGTCTCGTACAGTCGCTTCTCCAGTTCTGAAAGTTCGTTTCTAAGATGCGAGTCTGAGTGCTCACTAAAACGAAAGAACTCTTTGGAAAATGTTAGCCGAAACTTTAACCGCAATTTCGAAAAGAAACGAGAATTGAATGTACCCTTGTGAATTGAAGGAGGCGTCTTTGGTCTGCTTGAGTCTCTCGTTGTCAATCTGAAGCTGTATTGTCTTCTTCTGTAACTGCTCAACTCTATTGTATATTAATTCATCTAAAATAACCTCTTCAACACTCGGCTTGAACTCTAAGTATCTAGAATCTTTGGCAATTTTTTTTCTTTCGTATTAAAACCACCGAACTTTCTCATCTCATCCTTTCAGTATCTTTTTTAGGCTTAAGTCGGCTTCAAGTAACTTCTATATCTATCCATATGTCTCATTCTCATACCTATAACCTAGACTTAGAAAATATTACACAGAAGCGAAATTGCACTTCGCATACACAAGCAAAAATATGACCGATAATGCTACTGGGAAAAATTGAATGAGTAAAACTTTGATTCTACAAAATTTCAAAAGTGACGCACGGCAATTATGAGTCTTTATAATTGCTACGTGACTCAAGCCAATTAAGACGCATTAGCGCAGTACCAGTCAATTTGAAAAAATAAATTTACCAACTAACATGCCTCAATTTATAGAGCGGACGCATTTAAACTAGTATACGAAAAAATTCATTAAAAACATCCGACCCGTACCAGGTGCGAACCCTCTTATTTTGCTGGTCTCCTTCCCTACCTCTACGATACAGATCCAGGATGTCTTGAAGCTAAACTGATTTTTGTAATATAATAGTCTGTGTTAATATCCTTAGCATTGGCTGTACTTAATAGCGGGATCAAAATGAACACTTATAAAATGAACACATTTTATCGCAACAATTGCATCGCAACAATATTTGCGACTTATAGTATGAACTTTCTTTTTTTTCCAATCTAAGTCGCCCGAAAAAAAGAAAACTACAGTTTCGACAGTTCTACTAGCTTAAACAAAAAACTTTCTTTTGTTTAGATTTTTATTCCTCGCGTTTTATATTCTTTTTTTTATTGGATTTTTAACTCGTTTCAACATGACCGTGTGTATATTATTTGTCTCTCATTTTTCATCTTTTTTTTCTCTAATGTCAACTCATTTTGAGAAAAACATTTTCAAGTTTCAAGTCTTATTCGTGTTGTCCGGATAATTTAAGTCAGCACTATTAAACCATCATCTTTTATCGGCAAAGCGTGTAAGATGAACACATTTAAAGGGGAATGACGTCATTACACAAGTATAGCTTGTGTTATAGTATGAACTTTCTTTTTTTTCCAATCTAACACAAGCTATACTCATGTAATGACGTCATTCCCCTTTAAATGTGTTCATCTTACACGCTTTGCCGATAAAAGATGATGGTTTAATAGTGCTGATTTAAATTATCCGGACAACACGAATAAAACTTGAAACTTGAAAATGTTTTTCTCAAAATGAGTTGATATTAGAGACAAAAAAGATGAAAAATGAGACACAAATAATATACACACGGTCATGTTGAAACGAGTTAAAAATCCAATAAAAAAAAGAATATAAAACGCGAGGAATAAAAATCTAAACAAAAGAAAGTTTTTTGTTTAAGCTAGTAGAACTGTCGAAACTGTAGTTTTCTTTTTTTTCGGGCATTGCAAGCTGCATTTGGAGGAGTTCCTTGAATGAGATCTGGGCCACTAGATCAATTGTCTCCGCACTCTGTGTCGCTGAAATCCAAGCATCCGAATAGCAAGTTGATTGTTCTGCAGCTGGGGTTGAAACTGCTCCCCTAACAAATGACTCGGGAGACATTGCTGTCGGAAGATCCCAGTACAATTCGCGCTCTGGATAATCAAGAATACAGCCCTCCTGATTTTCATACAACGGGATTGACTCGCAGTCATACGCGAAGAGAATTGTTCTGGGAGACTGCTCGAGGGATGTTGTTTCGTTTATCTCAGTCTTTTCTAATGTCAGATATCTCTCGTTAAAGTTCAACTCTCGTAGTTTTGCGATTCTGTCGAAGATGATCGATATGATCATGGAGGTAGTTCGGTAGCGATATGTGACTTTTTGTAGTCCGTTCCTCCTTTTGATTGCCGTCGTTTTTTCGGGGAGCCAATTCATTGAACCGACTTGTTCAAGACGGAGACACACACACACACACACACACTCTCTTTCTCTCTCTCTCTCTCTCTCTCTCTGATGATGGATGACTGCAATCGATTCTTTCGTGTATGTTTGGTAGATGATTGTTCTTTCTCGATCGGACACTGATATTTTTTTATAGAGGACTAGTTTTGTTGTAATACGACTGAGTTACCGAAGTGAAATTGAGAAAATAAGTATGAAAAGTCTATTAAAAAGAGAGAGATCAGGAAAGGATGGCACGGCTCATTTAGTTCAAAACTAGTAATTTTTTAGGCGAGGCTATCAAATTTTATTTCTTCTTTTATCCATGACGCCTAAAGTCATGTTAAGAATCCATGAGAAAACCTATCTTTTTTTAGATTTATGTGATACCTTTATCATAATGCGACGGGCAAAAACACTCAATTTCAAGTTTTCTTGTTTGTTTGCCAGACATTCTTTGTCATGCTGTTAAAGTTTCATTAACATGATTGATAGCAGTCATTAAATTAACCGTCATAATAAAAAACACCAGAAGATTTTTCGAGTATACCAAGGGGGGAAGTAACTTAAAACCCATTAAGATGTGGTTTATCGTTAAAGATATTTTATCCTTCGTGATTTAGTTTTATCATTATGGCTTAAGGCGCTCATAAAGTTGTCGCATAATTTTTTTTACTTCGGGAACGCAAGATTGTCTCGTATACTGTGATCATTCATTCTTCAACGTTCCACATTTAAAACCAGTTGATTGTTTTTCAATTATAATGAGCGCTTCTCTTGAAACGGATGTTGACTATTTCGATGATTTGCGGGATATATCTTCGAATAAAAAACGTTTGATTAGAGTCGGTGCAAAAACATTCGCACCAACCGGTACTTATATAACTATCAATTTGCACAAAAAAGACGAAGAGGGAACTTTCAAGTATCGACAAGGAATAACCTTGTCAACTGGTGAATTCGAGTCCTTGGCGGACAATTACTCAAAAATTGAAAGATTGACGAAAGGAAAAAAATGCGATGTGACTGGAAAAGGAAACAAATCTAAAAAATCGTCATGCTCGGAAAAGGAATGCGAAAGTGAAAACGATGGTTAATGTCAGGGTTTGTAGCATTATTCACTCTTTAGTTAATTAAAACTACTAAGCAATGGTTGAAGCAATTAAAACTACTAAGCAATGAGCAACCCCCTGATTACTTCAAACAATTCCGTAAAAATTACAAACTGATCTTCCTGAATCATAAATCTAACTTCTCTGGCTTCGCTTCAAACGCAAATTTTGCGGTATCCTCCCATTGGAATGAATTAGATTTTTGCAATCAATCGATTGATAACAACAAAAAATATCATGTGCTGGTCGAACTCACAAAAGAGTCTACCGATTTACTAAACAAGATGACTTCAAAAGCATTAGTCGTGCCTTGCCTTCTCTCTAAATTCAAATAATTAATTTGGGTTGCTCTAAGTATCATCTGTCTGGCCCTCAGCTGGAAAAATTGAAAATAGCCGTGAATTATAACTCTATCAACAATCTAGATAAAAGTGTTGTTCCAGTTAGCAGACGATTGCCTCAAGTTTTCTTCGGCTCGCAGACTAAATCTGTTCAAACTCAAACTGACCTGATTACTTACGTAACAAAAGAACGCTTTACTAATATTTTGAATGGTGAAAAGGCTGCTGAGTTTTCAAGATTAATTGACATAATTTTAAGTTGGTATGGTTGAATGGAAACTGATTCAAACACTGTTTGTTAAAATTATCATGGAAAAGAAACTTATTGTTTTAAATATTTTTTTTTGCTCTCTTGTATAAAAAAAATTACTACACCAGCGGAAGGCGTTCGCGAGGAGCGTAGCGAGGAGCAACGCCGGGCTAGCTATTGTCCATAACCCAAATGGCCATGCCTTAAAACTTCGAATGTTTTTTCGCACTTCTATCAAACTTGTAGAAAAATAAAATCTGTTGTTGGCAAGAATGAATTTTAAAAAAATGAATTTATCAATTTCACAAAAAATTCCATTAAATAGTTTGGAACAACATAATTTTAGCAAATCTTATCAAGTCATGATCATTAAATTTGAAACCTACTGGAAATCTATTTGCAATTATAACATGAGCGACATAAATACAATGAAGACCGCATAACACTGAATCGGCTGAATGTATTGGTTTTTTTCATCAGTAGTTGATTTCCCTCGTGAATTGTACGTCGCCTATTCTTTTACACGAGGGGATTATCATATAATCTTTTACCTAGAGGATCTTCGATGAAAATCTGCCCTCCAGCTTGACCAAAAACAACCAGTGGGTTCCAGGTTGATCTGAGGGTGAAGCGTTCATAATCATGAAGGTATTATTGGTTTTCAATACTGAAGAGCATGCAAAATCTGCCGGTAAAAACCTCTAAAAATATATTTCAAAAGTTTACAACGGTTGAAAATTCTGAAGGTTATCCCTGGCTAGCTTAGGTCATAAGAGTTTTTGGTAATTTTTCTATCTGAGCGCACATAAACTGTTGATGCACGCTCTCCCATTAATAATAATTCGACGTTATTACCGAGACCTGCGTAAAATTTCGACCTAATAAGTGCAATTGGTCAGTTCAGAGTGAATAAAATTGTGTGAAGCCTCCTGAGTAGACGTGAGATCAAAAGCCATAATATAATGATTATCATAATTAGCTAGACTGATTCCATGACTAGTGTTCAACACAAAATCATGAGCTTCGAGCGTATTACAATAAATTCTTTTATTGTCTGTTGTTGAGATTGGAGTTTCGGCAATGGGTAGGCCGTTTCTGTACACAATGATCTCATTCAACCCAAACTTTAGGTAATGAAAAGGATTTGTCATGTTAGTACCCGAATATGCTTCGTTTATGCTCACTGCTACTATCATTCTTCGCACAGGTTCTTTCGCAAAAACATCCTTTTGTCACCAGCTTTGTACTCCTGCAGTTGCGAGAAACGTTTTTGGCAACAATTCAATGTAATCGTAAACGGCCGGGTTCTTCAACAATGCTTTTTCTATCGATGAAGGGAACATAGGCAGTCACAGTCATCTTTCTGACATAGAGATTAGCTTCGACGTTTCGAACCTTGTAGTGTCTAGCTGCACCTTCAGGTATGACAACAAAAACGTAAGAAAACCTATGAGACAATCTAATTGTCACACCGCTAATGAGTGCATGTCACACAGAAGTTGCTTCACTGGAGATTAAATTAAAAATCATTTTTTCCTTGTAAAGAAATCGGAGCGACTTCTCTGTGCAGTTCGTTTTCAGGGAATGACGCGTCTCGTTTATCGTTTCGCTGCTGTTGTTGTTTTCGGATGGATTTTTTGAGATCAACTTCTTCCTACTTGCTTTTTGATTGTTCTTCTAACGGTGCTTTTGAGTGCCTGTTTAGGGCTTTTTCTTTTTGTTGCAACTTCTATCAGTTCTGGAGCTGCCTGAAGAAGTAATTCTTTTGCGATCTTTTTTGCTGCGGGTATCACAAAACCTTGAGCCAATGGAAATGCCACTCTTCCTATTCCTAATGCCAATGCACCAAAGCCACAGCCTCGTTTTCTATATTGCACCGAGAAATGTGGTAGGTTTTCTTGGTTGTGGTAATAAGAATCGAAATGATCAATTGCTAGACTTCAAAATCAAAACAACTTTTCCCCCTCCGGCGAAAGAAACAAATCCTCCAGTTTCTGCGCGCAAGTTCAGAGAAACATTAGAAATAAAAAATTAACCAAAAGCTTTTTAAAGTCCAAAATACTAAACACTTCACGATGATTCGGTTCAATTGTACATGCGTAACCGTTCTCCACTCGAGATTTTGTATCAATGATTCGTAACAGGGGTGCTTTTGTGTCTCCGACTATTCGATAACGAATTATGTCCAGGTAAAAAAACAAAATGAGTACCAGCACATACACCAAGGGGATAGTCAGCAAAAAGATTGTGTAGAGAGTGTGCTATATTTCGTGCTTCCTTGTTTGTAACTTATATGATAACCAGTTCCATCTCTGACACCCTTGAATTCGTGTAGACCGGGAATTTGCGGGTTTTAAAATAAAATAGCTTCCCAATGATGCAGCCATAATGAAAGATGTTTGGTTATGGGATCTATAATTAATCCAATTTCTCTAACTCTGTTTTCAGACGAATCTCATCCAGTATTTGTTCAATGCTCGTATACTCTCCTTTTGTTAGTTTTGCTGTTTCTCCAAAGTAAGGCCAGGAGATCTTGTCTTTCTCAACTTTCTGCTATAAACCGATCTTGTTTGTAGTACACAATGTTGTCAGTTACGTTGTTTATGAGTAGGGAAGTAATTTCTTTAACTGCTACTCTCCATTCACCTTGCAAATTTATTTCTTGACTCAGAAACTTTTTGAAATTGGCCAGAGTGTTATCTTTAAAAACGTTCCTTAATGCAGATGAAACTAGAGTAATTGTGAAGGAAGAAGGAGCATTATGGGTGACAAGACTGGAAGTGCCCTCAGTCATGATTGCTTATTTATAAGTACTTAATTATGACTGCTGAAGAATTCATTCTAGTTCCGAAACACTTATACCTTAAAGGGCACCCGCATGCTGCACGTGTTCTTCATGATGATAGTATTAGACATAAAAAAAAGCTCAACTATCCTACCTTAACCGGCTTAGATCCCTATTACTTGTAACAAAAATAAAGTATTTGTCGCACTAGATGCGAACGTTCTTTATTCAAAATAATCAGACACTTTTCGAAAACACTGGTTTTAGGAGTGACTAAATATTTGTCTGCTGTCTTGAATCGTTCGATACTTGCAACTTTTACGGGTATGTTTCCATTGACCACATTGAGCAAACAATCGCAAATAAGTGTTATGATCTCGCGATTTGAAGTTTTTCTAATTAATCTTCTTAGGTGGTCAGGTTTCAGTTGTACCATATGGAACAGAGTAGATAAATTTTTCTTCTTCATTTGTGATTGGAGTAGTTTCTGTATAAGATAAGGGTACACAAAAAAATGTTGGCCCAGGTAGTGTGATATTTGAACAAAATCTCAAACAATGTGATGTACGGAGGGTCCAAGTCGATGAGAAGATGTCCAATTGAGTCTCTGGTAGCTAATTCGTAACAGCTTCTCAACATAAATTCGATAAATTCAATTGTCGTGCTTAAAGATCTAGTTGCTGAACGTCACGAGGCGATTTGAACAGAATGATTTGTGAAGTGTTCATTAAATCAATCGTCCGCGACCATCAACTTTGTTGAATCAAGTTACCCTTAACATATATAACATCTTGCCCTCTATATCTACCCGCTGTCGCTAATCTAACAAATTCCTTGTCATTATAGATGTCTTCACAAAATCATCGAAAGCTAGAAGAACATTTTCTAAATTTCTTACAGATTCGAAACCGTTGAAATTCATGAACTTCATATTTACTTCGCGAGAAGATATTTTTTTCTGAGAATGCAGGTTGCATCTCTTTGTATGGATATAGGTTTTTTCAAATTTAAGGTAAAAAGTATTTCCATCAAAAGTTTGAAAATTAACTCAGTTTTCCCGGACCCTGAGGTTCCCACAATCGCCATGAAAAATCTTGTCGAAGTATCAATCACTTTATTCATATCTTTATCTTTGGCAGTAAGTAACCAACCAAGCCGGATAAAATCGAGAACCAAACTGAAGTTTCTTCGCAACTTAATTTTGTGAAAGAAAAATTGAGAATGCAGAAAGTTAGTAAAATTAGAATTACTACCATTTTCGCAACAAAAACTTCTTCAGATCATGGCAAAGTAACATTGTTATAAAACGTCCATGTTTTTTTCCAATGTTTGTCCCGTAGTAAAAATACTCTCTTACTATTGTTGCGTCAGGTTCAACTTTTGCTGCTGTTGTTTCTGATATTTGAGAAATGATTTATTCTACAGACTGTGATAGACTTTTTCTCACTGTAAATGAAGCTTTAAAAAAATGAACAAGGATTATGAACAGAAAAAACTTCATAACGTTTGACGTCTCTATTTTTTATGTCATTCATTTCTAGAAGTTTGCTGGGATATTTGAAGTTTTTTCGTAGAACATTGTTTTCTTCACAATATCCTTTTTCACAATTGTCTCAATCTCATCTGGCAATTCACTGCTGTTTAGATCCATCTGAACTCCTGGCTGACGGTTGAGTACTAGGAATAGTACGGGAAAATATACTCCTCGCTTGCTGGCTAACATTTCTGATAAACTTGAATCTCTGGAAGTATACAAATTGATCAATAATTGGAAAAAAATCTCTTTAATGTAGACAACACTTCTTCAGAAATTATTATTTGCTCCTTCCTCTGAACAATTTGGCCGCTGCAATCAATACGCTCTGTTCTTGTTCAGGAAAAATCACCCTCTGGAGTCATCCACGCACAAAGCATTGAATTTGGTGGTAGGTGTGTCTTCACTTTCGCTGATCTCTCGCTAATGTTCATTTTTCAACCAATCATAAAAAAACGTTGCTTTTCATCAGAACACAAAGATTCCTGGAGTTATGAGGTATATGTCTAATGCAATTTGGATTATTTTGGAAATAAAAGTTTTCAACCCGAGGACAACCCAAATCATCTAGGTTTTCAACATTTCGGTCCAAGTAATTGGCCAAAAATCCTGTCTTTTCTTTTCCTTAAGCGTAAAAAAACGGCAACAGAATTTCTCAACGCAAAATTCTGAAATATTTGATCCAAGTTTATGTAAAATTTATCACCGTTTTCCCAATTTAGACCGTGTAAACAAATTGTTAGTAACCTATATGATAACCAGTTCCATCTCTGACACCTTTGAATTCGTGTAAACCGGGAATTTGCGGGTTTTAAAATAAAATAGCTTCCCAATGATGCAGCCATAATGAAAGATGTTTGGTTATGGGATCTATAATTAATCCAATTTCTCTAACTCTGTTTTCAGACGAATCTCATCCAGTATTTGTTCAATGCTCGTATACTCTCCTTTTGTTAGTTTTGCTGTTTCTCCAAAGTAAGGCCAGGAGATCTTGTCTTTCTCAACTTTCTGCTATAAACCGATCTTGTTTGTAGTACACAATGTTGTCAGTTACGTTGTTTATGAGTAGGGAAGTAATTTCTTTAACTGCTACTCTCCATTCACCTTGCAAATTTATTTCTTGACTCAGAAACTTTTTGAAATTGGCCAGAGTGTTATCTTTAAAAACGTTCCTTAATGCAGATGAAACTAGAGTAATTGTGAAGGAAGAAGGAGCATTATGGGTGACAAGACTGGAAGTGCCCTCAGTCATGATTGCTTATTTATAAGTACTTAATTATGACTGCTGAAGAATTCATTCTAGTTCCGAAACACTTATACCTTAAAGGGCACCCGCATGCTGCACGTGTTCTTCATGATGATAGTATTAGACATAAAAAAAAGCTCAACTATCCTACCTTAACCGGCTTAGATCCCTATTACTTGTAACAAAAATAAAGTATTTGTCGCACTAGATGCGAACGTTCTTTATTCAAAATAATCAGACACTTTTCGAAAACACTGGTTTTAGGAGTGACTAAATATTTGTCTGCTGTCTTGAATCGTTCGATACTTGCAACTTTTACGGGTATGTTTCCATTGACCACATTGAGCAAACAATCGCAAATAAGTGTTATGATCTCGCGATTTGAAGTTTTTCTAATTAATCTTCTTAGGTGGTCAGGTTTCAGTTGTACCATATGGAACAGAGTAGATAAATTTTTCTTCTTCATTTGTGATTGGAGTAGTTTCTGTATAAGATAAGGGTACACAAAAAAATGTTGGCCCAGGTAGTGTGATATTTGAACAAAATCTCAAACAATGTGATGTACGGAGGGTCCAAGTCGATGAGAAGATGTCCAATTGAGTCTCTGGTAGCTAATTCGTAACAGCTTCTCAACATAAATTCGATAAATTCAATTGTCGTGCTTAAAGATCTAGTTGCTGAACGTCACGAGGCGATTTGAACAGAATGATTTGTGAAGTGTTCATTAAATCAATCGTCCGCGACCATCAACTTTGTTGAATCAAGTTACCCTTAACATATATAACATCTTGCCCTCTATATCTACCCGCTGTCGCTAATCTAACAAATTCCTTGTCATTATAGATGTCTTCACAAAATCATCGAAAGCTAGAAGAACATTTTTTAAATTTCTTACAGATTCGAATCCGTTGAAATTCATGAACTTCATATTTACTTCGCGAGAAGATATTTTTTTCTGAGAATGCAGGTTGCATCTCTTTGTATGGATATAGGTTTTTTCAAATTTAAGGTAAAAAGTATTTCCATCAAAAGTTTGAAAATTAACTCAGTTTTCCCGGACCCTGAGGTTCCCACAATCGCCATGAAAAATCTTGTCGAAGTATCAATCACTTTATTCATATCTTTATCTTTGGCAGTAAGTAACCAACCAAGCCGGATAAAATCGAGAACCAAACTGAAGTTTCTTCGCAACTTAATTTTGTGAAAGAAAAATTGAGAATGCAGAAAGTTAGTAAAATTAGAATTACTACCATTTTCGCAACAAAAACTTCTTCAGATCATGGCAAAGTAACATTGTTATAAAACGTCCATGTTTTTTTCCAATGTTTGTCCCGTAGTAAAAATACTCTCTTACTATTGTTGCGTCAGGTTCAACTTTTGCTGCTGTTGTTTCTGATATTTGAGAAATGATTTATTCTACAGACTGTGATAGACTTTTTCTCACTGTAAATGAAGCTTTAAAAAAATGAACAAGGATTATGAACAGAAAAAACTTCATAACGTTTGACGTCTCTATTTTTTATGTCATTCATTTCTAGAAGTTTGCTGGGATATTTGAAGTTTTTTCGTAGAACATTGTTTTCTTCACAATATCCTTTTTCACAATTGTCTCAATCTCATCTGGCAATTCACTGCTGTTTAGATCCATCTGAACTCCTGGCTGACGGTTGAGTACTAGGAATAGTACGGGAAAATATACTCCTCGCTTGCTGGCTAACATTTCTGATAAACTTGAATCTCTGGAAGTATACAAATTGATCAATAATTGGAAAAAAATCTCTTTAATGTAGACAACACTTCTTCAGAAATTATTATTTGCTCCTTCCTCTGAACAATTTGGCCGCTGCAATCAATACGCTCTGTTCTTGTTCAGGAAAAATCACCCTCTGGAGTCATCCACGCACAAAGCATTGAATTTGGTGGTAGGTGTGTCTTCACTTTCGCTGATCTCTCGCTAATGTTCATTTTTCAACCAATCATAAAAAAACGTTGCTTTTCATCAGAACACAAAGATTCCTGGAGTTATGAGGTATATGTCTAATGCAATTTGGATGATTTTGGAAATAAAAGTTTTCAACCCGAGGACAACCCAAATCATCTAGGTTTTCAACATTTCGGTCCAAGTAATTGGCCAAAAATCCTGTCTTTTCTTTTCCTTAAGCGTAAAAAAACGGCAACAGAATTTCTCAACGCAAAATTCTGAAATATTTGATCCAAGTTTATGTAAAATTTATCACCGTTTTCCCAATTTAGACCGTGTAAACAAATTGTTAGTAACCTATATGATAACCAGTTCCATCTCTGACACCTTTGAATTCGTGTAAACCGGGAATTTGCGGGTTTTAAAATAAAATAGCTTCCCAATGATGCAGCCATAATGAAA
Source organism: Symsagittifera roscoffensis (assembly GCF_963678635.1). Taxonomy (NCBI): domain Eukaryota; kingdom Metazoa; phylum Xenacoelomorpha; order Acoela; family Convolutidae; genus Symsagittifera; species Symsagittifera roscoffensis. Next base: position 37,417,391 of record NC_087064.1, on the reverse strand, counting down.
GATGTTTGGTTATGGGATCTATAATTAATCCAATTTCTCTAACTCTGTTGTCAGACGAATCTCATCCAGTATTTGTTCAATGCTCGTATACTCTCCTTTTGTTAGTTTTGCTGTTTCTCCAAAGTAAGGCCAGGAGATCTTGTCTTTCTTAACTTTCTGCTATAAACCGATCTTGTTTGTAGTACACAATGTTGTCAGTTACGTTGTTTATGAGTAGGGAAGGTAATTTCTGTAACTGCTACTCTCCATTTACCTTGCAAATTAATTTCTTGACTCAGAAAATTTTTGAAATTGGCCAGAGTGTTATCTTCAAAAACGTTCCTTGATGCAGATGAAACTAGGGTAAGTGCGAAGGAAGAAGGAGCCTTATGGGTGACAATACTGGAAGTGCCCTCAGTCATGGTTGCTTATAATTCCTCCTTCTACAGAATTCGAATTAGTTCAGACTTGAAAAAAAATTTCCCGCAATCGGTTCTCTCTTATTAACAATCAAATTATATGTTGGTGGATTTCGTGTTGGTATGTCAAGAGCTTCAAACACTTTATCGGTGAACGATTGTTTATAACCCTTGCGAAAAAGTATGTCTACTTTGGCGAGTCTAACAATCATCAACAAAGCTTCGCACGTCGAACTAATTTGAATGACTGTTCTGCTTGTAATGAAACCAGGCGAGGAACATCTTTTTAATTTACTTTGTTTGCTGTACGATTTGTGACACGATTTGTTCTCGAATTAATTGCATTGACAAAATCTTGCAATTTTTCAAGGTAAGAGTATGTCCATTTATCCTTCAAGTATTCAAAAATAAGGTTTTTCGAGGAACGGAAAATTCTCTCAGCGAATGCGGACTTTTTCTGGCTCTCTGTGCTATAAAATTTTATGCCTTTCTCTTTGCATAAAGCTTCGAAGAACCCTTAAAATTCAGTGCCCTTGTCCACACATAATTTTTCGGTTGTTTTGCCGTTGACATTAATTTGAACGCTTCTGCTGTTGTAGAAGCATACTTTGATTTCAAGGGTTGCACTCCGAGATAGCGCGACAAGCAGTCAACTGCAACAATCAGATGCTAAACATCATGGTTGTACTTGTAAATAGGCCAGATCTAATGAGCAGATTTCGTCGAAATCGTGAGCTATGACCTTGAGTCGCGGCGTTTTTTGGATGTCAATTCGATAATTTGTGGCAGGTTCAAAGTGAAGCGAAAATTCAATTGCCCGAAGCAACTATAACAATGAATATGATTCATATAATGAACCAGTGTCAATACTAAGGACCCCAAAAAGTATAACTCGAAAGAATTTTGTATCGTGTCCCTAATCTAACAAATTCCTTGTCATTATAGATGTGTTCACAAGAATCATCGGAAGCTAGAAGAACATTTTCTAACTTTCTTAAAGATTGGAATCCGTTGAAATTCATGAACTTCATATTTACTTCGCGAGAAGACACTTTTTCTGAGAATGCAGCTTGCATCTTTTTGTAAGGATATAGAACTGTTTCAAATTTAAGGTAAAAAGTATTTTCAGCAAAAATTTGAAAATTAACTCAGTTTTCCCGGACCCTGAGGTTTCCACAATCGCCATGAAAACTCTTACCGACGTATCAATCGCTTTATTCATATCCTTGACTTTGGTAGTACATAACCAAAAAAGCCGCAAAAAAAATCGAGAACCAAACTTCTTCGCAACTTAATTTAGTGAAAGAAAGTTAGAGCTGCAATCAATACGCTCTATTCTTGTTAATGAAATTTTAATATCACCCACTGAGTCATCCACGCACAAAGCATTAAATTTGGTGGTAGGTATGTCTCCACTTTCGCTGATCTCTCGCTATGTTCATTTTTCAAACAAAAACCTTGCTTTTCATCAGAACACAAAGATTCCTGGAGTTATGAGGTATATGTCTAAAGCAATTTTGATGATTTTGGAAATAAAAGTTTTCAACCCGAAGACAACCCAAATCTAGATCTTTTTTGTATCTAGATAGCTTGTTGAAACACAGATGGATTTTCTCTCTAAGTCTTTATCAACCCATAGTGAGTTAAAACTAAACGAATAAACGAATACGCTTTGATAATCAGCAATAATTAGATCGCTCACAGTACCATACTTTTGTTTTGTAGAAATGCACCAAATCATTTGTTGAAGCTCACTCAAATAAAATTGTTCTTTCAAAATTAACTCGTATTCTCTTCGAAATTTCCTTTGCCCTATCGAGAAACAGGTCGTACTACGTACAGAGTTTGAGAAATATTTTTTCCGTGTTTGAAAACACTTTTAATTGTAACTGTTCATTATCAATATCTTCAGTACACCAAGTTCCCTCTAATTCCATTTTTCTTATTTCAAAATTTGACAAATTTGTCAATTGGAATATTGTGCCCACAAACGGCCGCCGTTTTTGCAGACTGATTTCAATTTAATGCCTTTCCATGATAAAATATAGCTGAGGTTAAGGAAATAGTTTACTGCTGCCAGCAGTTAAGCTACGGTGCCAAATCGCCGGCGTAATTTTGTTATATACCACTAAGTCAATTCCACGTTCACTAACAAATTTCAAATAGATCGAAAGTTCATTTATCCGAAGCAATTATAACAATGAATATGATTCATATAATGACCAGGGTCAATAATAAGGACCCCAAAAATCGGAATTAGAAAGAATTTTGTATCGTGTCCCTAATCTAACAAATTCCTTGTCATTATAGATGTCTTCACAAGAATCATCTAAAGCTAGAAGAACATTTTCTAACTTTCTTACAGATTGGAATTCGTTGAAATTCATGAACTTCATATTTACTTCGCGAGAAGACACTTTTTCTGAGAATGCAGCTTGCATCTTTTTGTAAGGATATAGAACTGTTTCAAATTTAAGGTAAAAAGTATTTTCAGCAAAAATTTGAAAATTAACTCAGTTTTCCCGGACCCTGAGGTTTCCACAATCGCCATGAAAACTCTTACCGACGTATCAATCGCTTTATTCATATCCTTGACTTTGGTAGTACATAACCAAAAAAGCCGCAAAAAAAATCGAGAACCAAACTGAAGTTTCTTCGCAACTTAATTTAGTGAAAGAAAGTTAGAGAATGCAGAAAGTTAGTAAACTTAGAATTACTACCAATTTCGCAACAAAAAGTTCTTCAGATCATGGCAAAGTAACATATTTATAAAACGTCCATGTTTTTTTTTCAGTGTTTGTCTCGTAGTAAATATACTCTCTTACTATTGTTGCGTCAGGTTCAACTACTGCTGCTGTTGTTTCTGATATTTGAGAAATGATTTCTTCTACAGACGGTGATAGACTTTTTCTCACTACAAATGAAGCTTTAAAAAAATGAACAAGGATTATGAACAGACAAAACTTCATAACGTTTGAAGTCTGTTATTTATGTCATGCATTTCTAGAAGTTTAATGGGATATTTATAGTTGTTTCGTAGAAGATTGTTTTTTTCACGATATCCTCTTTCACAATTGTCTCAATCTCATCTGGCAACTCGCTGCTGTTTAGATCTATCTGAATTCCTGGCTGACGGTTGAGTACTAAGAATAGTACGGGAAAAAATACCCCTGGCTTGCTGGCTAACATTTCTGATAAACTTGAATCTCTGGAAGTATACAAGTTGATCAATAACTGGAAAAAATCTCTTTAATGTAGACAACACTTCATCAGAAACTATTATTTTCTCCTTCCTCTGAACAGTTTGGCCGCTGCAATCAATACGCTCTATTCTTGTTAATGAAATTTTAATATCACCCACTGAGTCATCCACGCACAAAGCATTAAATTTGGTGGTAGGTATGTCTCCACTTTCGCTGATCTCTCGCTATGTTCATTTTTCAAACAAAAACCTTGCTTTTCATCAGAACACAAAGATTCCTGGAGTTATGAGGTATATGTCTAAAGCAATTTTGATGATTTTGGAAATAAAAGTTTTCAACCCGAAGACAACCCAAATCTAGATCTTTTTTGTATCTAGATAGCTTGTTGAAACACAGATGGATTTTCTCTCTAAGTCTTTATCAACCCATAGTGAGTTAAAACTAAACGAATAAACGAATACGCTTTGATAATCAGCAATAATTAGATCGCTCACAGTACCATACTTTTGTTTTGTAGAAATGCACCAAATCATTTGTTGAAGCTCACTCAAATAAAATTGTTCTTTCAAAATTAACTCGTATTCTCTTTGAAATTTCCTTTGTCTTGAGAAACAGGTCGTACTACGTACAGAGTTTGAGAAATATTTTTTCCGTGTTTGAAAACACTTTTAATTTTAACTGTTCATTATCAATATCTTCAGTACACCAAGTTCCCTCTAATTCCATTTTTCTTATTTCAAAACTTGACAAATTTGTCAATTGGTATATTGTGCCCACAAACGGCCGCCGTTTTTGCAGAGTGATTTCAATTTAATGCCTTTCCATGATAAATAAAATATAGCTGAGGTTAAGGAAATGGTTTACTGCTGCCAGCAGTTAAGCTACGGTGCCAAATCGCCGGCGTAATTTTGTTATATACCACTAAGTCAATTCCACGTTCACTAACAAATTTCAAATAGATCGACAGTTCATTTGCCCGAAGCAATTATAACAATGAATATGATTCATATAATGACCAGGGTCAATAATAAGGACCCCAAAAATCGGAATTAGAAAGAATTTTGTATCATGTCCCTAATCTAACAAATTCCTTGTCATTATAGATGTCTTCACAAGAATCATCTAAAGCTAGAAGAACATTTTCTAAATTTCTTACAGATTCGAATCCGTTGAATTTCATGAACTTCTTATTTACTCCGCGAGAAGATACTTTTTCTGAGAATGCAGGTTGCATCTCTTTGTAGGGATATAGGACTGTTTCAAATTTAAGGTAAAAAGTATTTCCATCAAAAATTTGAAAATTAACTCAGTTTTCCCGGACCCTGAGGTCCCCACAATCGCCATGAAAACTCGTGCCGACGTATCAATCACTTTATCCATATCCTTGTCTTTGGTAGTACGTAACCAACCAAGCCGGAAAAAATCGAGAACCAAACTGAAGTTTCTTCGCAACTTAATTTAGTGAAAGAAAGTTTGAGAATGCAGAAAGTTAGTAAAATTAGAATTACTACCATTTTCGCAACAAAAACTTCTTCAGATCATGGCAAAGTAACATTGTTATAAAACGTCGATGTTTTTTTCAGTGTTTGTCTCGTAGTATAGTAAGAATAGTAGGGGAAAATATACTCCTGGCTTGCTGGCTAACATTTCTGATAAACTTGAATCTCTGGAAGTATACAAGTTGATCGATAACTGGAAAAAATCTCTTTAATGTAGACAACACTTCATCAGAAAATATTATTTTCTCCTTCCTCTGAACAATTTGGCCGCTGCAATCAATACGCTCTATTCTTGTTAATGAAATTTTATTATCACCCTCTGAGTCATCCACGCACAAAGCATTGAATTTAGTGGTAGGTATGTCTCCACTTTCGCTGATCTCTCGCTAATGTTCATTTTTCAACCAATCATAGAAAAACCTTGCTTTTCATCAGAACACAAAGATTCCTGGAGTTATGAGGTATATGTCTAAAGCAATTTAGATGATTTTGAAAATAAAAGTTTTCAACCCGAGGACAACCCAAACCATCTAGGTTTTCAACATTTCGGTCAAAGTAATCGGCCTAAAATCATGTCTTATCTTTTCCTTTAGCGTAAAAAACGGCAAGAGAATTTTTCAACGCAAAAATCTGAAGTATTTGATTCAAGTTAATGTAAAGTTTATTACCGTTTTCCCAATGTAGACCGTGAAAATAATTTGTTAATCAGTTGTAAGCTTAGCGTTCGAGCTTTGGCAGTATATTAAAACTAACTGGAGGAAAAAAAGTCTGTCGCTGTAGTCTCAAGTTTTTATTGCTATAACTTTAAGCACGAAAGCGTTTTTCTTGTAACGGAAGCCTTCCAGGTCAAGCACAACTGATCGCTCGCTTAGCATTCTAGTAAATGATAAACTTCTGCTTAATGAAAGGGAAGAAAGCTATTCCACTCAATTGTCCCAATAAACGGTTGTTACAAACCCAGAGCAACATGTAATAGTACGTGGGACCCTCTCGGTGAAAATCGTGTATAAATCCGGCCGCATCGTGCAAAACAGCGTGCAATCGTAAGAATTTGGAATTTTTCAAGTATTTGTCCAAAAAACAGTTATCAATACCAATCAAGCCACCATAAGGTCTCAACGTAATTAAAATGTCGTAGTTAAGATTATCAGAGCTATTAAAAATCAGAACATGCAGCTAGAAAAGAGTTTCGTCGGTTAGAATTATCAGGATAAGTTTGTTTTAAAGAGGTATAAATTTCGTGAACTATTTTCAAATCAATAGAAGTTATTCTGCTTTTTTGCAATTTCATAGTTTATTTTTTGCAACACCTCTCCAACCTGCTAAATTTCAAGCCAGTGAAAAAAAGTGAACTTGCAGATACCATTTAGACTCATTAAGATATCGGTGGTAAGTAAATAAACCACTGGAACTTTTTTGTATCTAGATAGCTTGTTGAAACACGGATGGATTTTCTCTCTAAGTCTTTATCAACCCATAGTGAGTTAAAATCAAACGAATAAACGAATACGCTTTGATAATCAGCAATAATTAGATCGCTGACAGTACCATATTTTTGTTTTGTAGAAATGCACCAAATGATTTGTTGAAGCTCACTCAAATAAAATGGTTCTTTCAAAATTAACTCGTATTCTCTTTGAAATTTCCTTTGCCCTCTCGAGAAACAGGACGTACTACGTACAGAGTTTGAAAAATAATTTTTCCGTGTTTGAAAACACTTTTACTTGTAACTGTTCATTATCAGTATCTTCAGTACACCAAGTTCCCTCTAATTCCATTTTTCTTATTTCAAAATTTGACAAATTTGTCATTTGGTATATTGTGCCCAGAAACGGCCGCCGTTTTTGCAGAGTGATTTCAATTTAATGCCTTTTCATCATAAAATATAGCTGAGGCTAAGGAAATAGTTTAATGCTGCCAGCAGTTAAGCTACGCTGCCAAATCGCCGGCGAAATTTTGTTATATACCACAAAGTCAATTCCACGTTCACTAACAAATTTCAAATAGATCGAAAGTTCATTTTCGCGAAGCAATTATAACAATGAATATGATTCATACAATGAACCAGGATCAATAATAACGACCCCAAAAATTTAACTTAGAAAGAATTTTGTATCGTGTCCCTTTTTGCTAAGGGGTCATCTGCTTTTTGGGTGGAAATTTTCTTTCGTTCACGAAACCCTAGGATGAAGGTCCTCCAAAAATTAATGGCCATTTTCCTAGGATTTTGCTTTACGTGAGGAGCCCCTTAGGAAGGAACCCCCCCCCCCTTAGGATCACGATACAATACTACTCTTTTGACAGTTCAAATGCAATTTTGAAAATTCGGTTGTAATTTCAACTCTACTTCTCTGTGTCAAGGTCAGCTTTATTTTAGGAAATTAAAACATTGTCCGATAAATTTGGTAAAAGCTATCGATAAATTAGTTAAAACTCATGTCATCGATAACTTAGTTGTAACTTACGTTCCTGGAAAAGATTCACAAACGGCGTAGACTCCCTCAGATTTCTCTTTCTGAGTCCTTGCAGCAGACTCACCCTATCACCAGTCGCAATTCTGAACGCATGGGGTGAGAACACTGGAGTCCTCTGCTGTTCATAGCTGCGACTCACTCCCGCCTCCTCGCCACTGCTGATATTCTCCAGTTTGGTGTCCACATTATCTGTGTTGGGAGGAGAGGACAGCTCACTGGAGTAAGTAGTCTGAGTCTCGGAAGCAGGAGTGGCAGTCTCTGAGGTGGGAGAGGAGGTCTCCGAGGTCGAATTACTCATTCATGCACAATCTGAAAACACGCACGAACAACTGAACGCATCAAATCAAACTTCAAATGCCATTATGCATACAAGCTCTGAAAATCTGAATAGTTGACTAGCAATGGATGCATTAGTCCAATCATGAATAAATTTAAAAAAAAAAAAAAACTTTTTTTTAGGAACACCGATGAAAAAGACAGGTTTTCGGCACTTTATAGTTCAGCAAATCTCGGTTTTTTCCCCATAACTATAGCCAAAAAGCATCAACTTTTGGTTGACTCCTAGTCAAAGGCCATCAAATGTCATTGCCCACACAACTTCCGACTCAAGGCCAACCCACGAGTTGAACGATCATTTTCTTGACATTGTTCGTGAACTGATCGTTATCTTCAGTAAACAAACTCATTTGTGTACATAAATTATTTCCGTACAAATTATGCGTTATAAAAACAATTTGAAGTATTATTCGGAGAAAAAAGAAACATGCTTATGAATTATTTCAGTATATATCATCTGGGGTTGTTTCTATCTTTTCCACATCTGGAGGAAGATGACGGACTAGTGCTAGAAGATGGAGATCCATCCAGCTTCCGCTGTTTTGAGCTAGTCGGACCACTTGCATGTTCTGTTTGCATTGTATTTTCTGAGCTTGGAATTGAACTACTGCTATGTGCTAATAATGTTGCAAGCTTACGTGCATCGTCTGCTTCATGTTGCTTCTAAACAAAATTGAACAGAGCCTAAATGAAGCTTCACATCACTTGTCATACGAGCATGGGTCAATTTGTACCTGTGAAAAAATTAACACCTTTCAAAAAATCGAAAGAATGAAAAGTCTAAACAACAAAAAAATGCCTTAAAATCGTGCAAAAAAAATTTATCGGAATTCCTCCATAAGAAGTTACATTATAATGAGTACTAGCGGGCAACGCACTTCCGGTGCTTCGAATTAAAGACTCATAAAAAACGGCATATATTGGAAATAATATTTGCATCCTTTGAGTGTACTCCGACGGCACCCAATTACAGGGTTGGCAATTTCATTTTCAGTAAAAATTTTTATCAAAAGTTTTCAAATTTTGAAAAACCATACTATTTTGTGAACTTTTTTATCAAAGTTTGTTGAAAATTTTTAAAATGACAGAAACACCTCGCATCTCGGAAACTAAAAGCAATTGAGCATTCGCATTTGGACGCACGATTTGCAACTTCTGCGAGTACTCACAGTAGTCAACTACATGGTCGGGATCTTCAAATTTTGAGAAAACTCAAATTGAAGTTTTCTCATTTCATTTTTAAAATTACAAAGAAAAGTGCCATATCTCGAAAACTAAAAAAAAAATGAGCACTCATATTTGGAGGCAAGATTCGCAACCCCTGAGAGTACTCTGACAGCCCCCAACTACAGGGTTAGGAATTCAACAAATTTTGAAGAAAAAAAGTTTAACTTAAATTTTCTGAACTTTTTTTTGAAAAAATCATTAAAACGTCATATTTCTTAAACTACGAAGTTTTGAGTTGTCGAACTTAAAGGTAAAACGCAACCCCTGTGAGCGCCCTGATAAAGCCTCACTATAGAGCTAGGAACATAAGAAAATTTTAAAATCTTGGTTCTTTGAACAATTAAAAAAAAAACACTACAAACGTCACATCTCAGAAACTGAAAGCATTAGAGCAGTCGCATTGGGACGCAAAATTTGCAACATGAAAATGTGAGGGTATTCTTACGGTACCAAACTACAAGGTCGAGAATTTAAAATATTTTTTGAATTTTTTAAAAGCCACATTTTCTGAAAAATTAAAAAGAAATAAAAAACACGTCATATATCGAAAACTACAAGGATTTGAGCAGTCATATCTGAAGATACGCAACCCCTATTATCCTGAGATTACTCTGACAACTCCCACTACAAAAATGGGAATTTCAATTTTTAAAGAAAAAAATTTAATTTGTTTTCTGAATTTTTTTTGAAAAAAATCAAAAAAAAAAAAGAAAACGTAACGCAATATCTCGAAAAGTACAAAGATTTGAGCAGTCATATCTAAAGGCAAGATACGCAACTTCTGTTAGTACCCTGGCAGGGCCTCACTATGGAGATGAATTTCATTTTTTGTGAAATTTTTTTAAGTTACGTTTTCTAGAATTTTTTTGAGAAATCTCGAAAAATGCTCTATCTCGCAAGCTGAAAAGATTTGGTTACTCATATATGGAGGCCAAAATTGCAACACCTGGTGAAGCCCTGATAGCAATCAAATATCGGGTATTAGTTTTAAACTTTGCGAAATAAACACTGAATTCAAATTGGAAAATCGAAAAATCTTAACCATTGCATCATACGATTTAGCTTAAACGTGAAAAAATTCTTTTGTTCAACATACAAAAATAATACGTTGAAAAAGCTTAAACACGGCGAAAAAGTGAAGCCCGGATGTAACTATATAATGTATTGCTTATGTCATGGAAAATCCATGACGCGGTACACGACAGAAAAACAGGCCAACTTTTCCATTCACAAAAAGAACAGGTACTGTTTGGACTCCGAAAACTGAAAATTTGTAGTCCCAGTCATCGACGTCAACTCTGCGCCACAGGCAAGTCCAAAACTCTTGGGGAGACGCTTGAGCTGAAAATGCGTTATGAAAAAATAGTGCCAAGAAAAATGACAGTAACTGAGTTTTGAAAAGAGAAAATTCACGCTGAAGCACGCACACATCGGCTTTGCAATAAATAATTCAAACTACTTGTTCAAAATTTAAATTGTCGATGGAACAACAGTTGATTGAAAATCGCAATCAGTTATTGAACTCAAAGATTGTAAATTGTCAGAAAATCTTAATTCATCAAAATTCATCTTACTCCATTGCTTTCATGAATAAGAATATACTACACTTTTATTTAAAAAGCTACAAAATTTACTAATTGGTACAATTAATTACAAAAAGATAGTCTTCAGATTGCGCTAAGGAACTTCTAAAGACTTCGCGCATCGAATACCTTCAGAATTTTTTATTCAAACGATAGCAGCAGAAAAAAGGGTTTCCAGGATATATTTCGTTCTTCCTTTCTTGGAGTACCGACTCACCGTTTCCTCCATAACGCAACAGGGCCAACAAAATAATCACGCAAAAATTGGAAAACAACCGTTGCTATTTCGAATTTTTTTCGCCGTTTAATCGGTAGAATATGTAGCTCGGTTAGAACCAGAATTAAATGACTTCTATAGTCCAAACAGAAAACAAAATGAGCAGCTGCATTCTGAAGTTGATAAATCTGATTAGCGGCTAGCTCTAAATACCCGAACACGTCTTTCATTTGAGAGACAACTTTCTCTATTATCAACGCGAGAGCCACAAAGAGCGATTAAAAAAACTTACAAGTGGCTGTGGTCAGCATACTTGTGGTATCGCATTGTGTACTTTCTCAGTACATCCCCACCAACGAGAAAATCAACAATTAACAGAAAAGGTCTCAGTACCGCGCCTACTGGCAAGCCTCTGTTCAATTTTCGAGTGGGCCATTTGTCGCCCTCACATACCACTATATCAGTTCTGTCAGTCAAATTTTTGTGAAACCAGTGAGTGCTTTCCCTTCAGCTCAAAATATTTTGCTAAATTGAAAGTAGAGAAATGTGATGTTGAGTATCCTAAGCTTTATTAATTGAAAATAGCGACGAAATTTTTAGGATGGCTGTTTCAGTCAGTTAATGGGTTGATAAATAAGCAGACTGGTTTGAGGCTAACATACAAATACCATAATTTGAAGCTTTAGCTGCAAGATTTTCTAGAGACGTTCGGAAATTTTCAAAATTGATTGAAATTATCACCCTCTAGGATGCCTTCTTGAGCAAGAAGGATTTCTGGCGAATCTTCAGCGGTTTTGGACACTTGCCGTTAAGTAAACTTTTCGAGTTTATAGCATCAGCAAAAAAGAGACCATTGTGAATGCTTTCAAGTCAATTTAAACCTCTGCCGATGTCGAGATATTTTCACCTAGCATGTCCAAATGATCCCGTTTAATTTGCTTTCACGCGCGTTAATTATTCAGAAACAACAACACTTCAAGTCTTTCGTTCAGCATGCAGTCCAACCCTAAATGTGTTGCCATTTGATCACGTGCTTTTGTATGACAGCTTGAAGTCACTAGCGGTATAAACTTTGCAGAAAAAAGCAGCGTTTTTTTTAGAAGCTCTATCAGAACACAAGCATCGTGCCTTGAAAATCCAATGAAGAAAATCTGCTATTGGATGTGGTCTGCACACTTAAGGTATGGCACATTCATTTCTCTCAGTAAAACGCCAACAACGAGACAAAGAAGTCTCAGGAGCATGCTAAAATCCACACTTACCCCTTTTTCTATTGTCGATTTGTCATTCTCACATATCACATGTCTCATCGGTCACCTTTAGTTAGTTTCGTCGGTCACCTTTATGTGAAACCAGGTGAGTGCGTTCTACCTTGTCCCAACCTATGTTGAAAAATGAAAGCAGAGCACCATGATGCAAAGTACTGAAGACACTTTTTATGGAGCAGTTTTTTCTATATCCATCGTTGCAGCTATATCAGAAGAGACTTTCAGGAAAGCTGTTTCAAATAAACGGTTGAATAAATAAGCAGACTAGTTTGAGTCTAACAGACAACTACTAGGAGATTATTTATCAAAGCTTTAGTTGCAAGTTTTTCTGCCTACTTAATCTGGGAGAATGCCTGGCCAATCTTCGAAAGTCTGGAGCTTCGCCTGTTATAATTGAATTATTCGAACATTTCAGAATAGCATCTGCAAAAAATACGATAGACAGATTTGAATGTTTTCAAGTCAAAATAAACATCTGCCGATGTCGAATTCTTTTCAATCAGCATGCTCAAGTGTTCCCGTTCAATTTGAGACACATCACCGAAACTAGTACACGCCACAACGGGATGTTTGACAGGCAGATACTTTTCAAGAAAAAACTAAGTCTTGCATTCATAGAAGCATGCAGTCTTCGGTTGAATTTCCGAAGCGAGCACAACGATAATGAGTTT